>NC_142200.1:22590323-22741862 GCF_049639895.1 Pseudopodoces humilis
CTGGTCTGCAGGGAGACAAATCTGGAATCTCTGAATGAGCTTTAAATGGATTAGTTACACCCCATCAAACTCTTGTGGGCATTTTATTATTCAGAATTAAAGTGACCTGATTTCAGCATAGCTTAATTCCACTCGTAATGCAGTTAAGCTAAATCTGAAAATGAAGGCTTTATTAGAGCTAGTAAATTCTCTCTGCATCTCTGGTTAATTTGGATTAACTTTCTGAAGAGACCTTCCATGCCTGAACCCTGCAGGTGGTCTACTCAGTTATAGCATCTGTCACTCCTCTCTGCTAAGAGTGCCAGGAGAAAAACATGTGCTAAGATGGAGCGCTCCTCACGGCAGGCTGAAGGAGCAGGAGAGGCTCAGCCACCAGAGACTATTCCCCATGCAAGTCAACACTTCAAACACTTCTTTCCAGAGCTTAATGGCCAGCTGCCTCCTTAAGCAGGTACTACATGGTCTGGAAGCCAAGGCACCAACCCAGGAGGAGAGACTGTCTCCCAGGAAGAGGAGATCCTGTCACTGCCACTGCTGTGAGAAACAACAAGGGGACCAAAGCTGCCCTGGCAGCATCTGGTTTGCTCAGCTGAGAGAAGACGGGAAGGAGGTGCACCCATGTGTCCTCCTCTTTAGCCTTTTCAAGGTGAGTGGCTTTGAGATGCTCTCTTAGGTAGGTTTTCCCACTTGCAGGCTCCTTCTGCAGACTGCTACTTGCCAAGTCTTCGCACAGGTGATATTTCCTAAAAATGGTGAGTCTCATGGTCGAGGTGACAACTTTGTATATCCAAGTGTATCCAGGGCTCTGCATCTGAGTGGTCATTCCTAGTTTAGGAGTATGTGTTAGACTTCAGTCTCACTGGGCTTTTCTGCCTCTCTGGTGTGCATGCATGTCTGTGCTTTCCAAAGTGACCAGAAAGGCACTGGTTCTGCCTGAATCTGAACATTATTCATTTCATGAATATTTGTCTAAGATGTCTGGTTGTTAAGGCCAAATGAAGCCTTCACTTCCTCTACAAATATTTGTGCAATGACCTATAACTACCGGCCAACATGCCTGCCAGCAGTCTATTACATGACATCCCATTTTGCAAATAACTATTATCATTTGATAACCTCTTGAGGTTAAGAATACAGATGTAAGATCTCCAAGATTCCTAAAGGGAATACTTCATATCAGAAGTATGTTTCCCTTGAGGATGACATCACCACAGGGACACATATTTCAAATATTTTGGCCACCATATTTTGAAAGCTTCTTTGGAAATACAGAAATGCTTTTTGAGCCCTGAAAGAGCTATTCTATTAGTCTCAAGTAAACATACTACCATTTAACTCTTTGGAAAAAGCCTTGAGCAATAATAACACATTGTGTCATGGGAAACAAAATAAAAAATTGTAGAATAGCTAAAAAAAAAGATTTGTTTGGTATATATTTTTGGTATTACCTGAAAATAGTTCTTTGCGGGATACTACATCAGTTTTCTTGTGATGAGGCAGTTCAAACAGAGCCACAATTTCAGAGCAGGATCCTGACTACTTGGGGAGTTGAATGCTAGTTTCAAATCTAACAAATAGTCAGTGTGCACAGTATGCCAGTAGCTAAACTGAAACCCTTAGCCTGAATCACTCCCACCTGTTAAGCTCTGGAGAAAGTAGTAAGCAGCATTAGTCTTACCTTTAGTTACAGACAGGTCTTTCAGTAGTGCCTGGGTACTGAAACTAGATCACTTGGCTATTAAATTCAGCAGAAAAAGGTTACACTTATGTGTCTATGCATATACATAAAAATATAAATACTTATATGCAAAAACATATGTACAAAAATACATATGTATATGGTTTTGTGCATATGTATGTATATAATTTATATACAGTTAAATGAATAATTTATTAGTCATTTTGCTTTGGGTTTTTTATTCATTCTTTTTTCTTTTAATGTCTTTTCCACTTTTATTTATGACATGCTTTATTTGTATCATATTAAACAATTTAAGAAAGCAGACTATGAAAAGAAGAACATTTACTATACTTTCAGCTACTGAAGGCTTCTTTCACTCAAATATAACTAAAGTTTGGTGTATTTAAGGATGTTCATGGAGACAATGAAGATTAAAAAGTCACCTTTCCTATTTGAGGGAGTGAAATTGGTTTAAGTAATGTACTTGGGGAGAGGGAAGCAAAAATTCAGATTCCTGTGCCTCCCTTTTGACAGAAGAAGCAGGACCCAATTCAGTTAAAGCCCTCTCACAGTGACTGTTGCAAGAGCCTACTATATTCCACCATCAAGGCCATTATCTATGAGGTACAACACTTATTAAATGTGGGATGGCACTTATTAAATGCACTTTAATAACTTAAATTACTTAATTATTATATTTTTCTTGCCGCTGATGTACAGGTCAATAACTACTCTAAGATGTTGTCTTACTTCCCATATTCATACTAGATTAATTACAAATAAGAGTTCATGAAACACTAGAACGTCATTCAAAAGGTAGAATGAATTAGTATTATCTTTATAAACCTTCATTTACTTATTAATTTGACAATATGGTATGCAAAATTATCCAGATGACATTCCATAAATAATATTTAAATTAAAAATAAATATTCAAGTCTTCATTTAATAAAATAAATCTGGTTTAGGCATCGAATCTCATAAATATTTTTTGAAAGCAGCATTCTAGAATTGCTTCTGTTCTCAAAGACTTCAGAGAACTCCCAATAATTTGATTGACACTCCCTAAAGATTTGTTAAATAGGGATGACAATAAGAAGTCATCATTTTAAAAATTTATTATAACTGAAATCTTAGTGTAGAATTAATACTAATTATCTTGGTGCTATAGTTTGAAAGCCAGTATTTGAAAAAATGGATAATTTATCTGAAGCTTTAAGAAGGAAAACATACTCAGTTCTGCTTTTAGCATACTGTATTAATATCGATGTATATAGACATGTCTATTTATACTGTGAGAAGTGTTAATTACATTAATTTTTAATAGAGTTGTTAAGGTAGGCTGTATCTCACTTCCAACAGTTCAGACAGCCAACAGTTTGGATGCTTTGATAATGCACCTGGGGCACCTGCTCCTCCTTCCACATGTGTCCAGAATCAGACCTAGCACCACTGGAAGGCAGACTTTGAAAAAGCAAATTGCATCATGCTCACATGAAAACAAAATACCTGCTGTATGGAATACAGTCAAAAAGCTGTCAGCTAAACTTCCACTGAAAAGTGATCCATTCATTTTCCAGCTTATTGGGAAATCTGGACATAGGCTTTGTCTTAGTCTTTCTAGAATGGTTACAAAAAACCAGATGTTCTTTCTGGACTGAAAAGCTAAGACAGAGGAAAATACACATTTATCATATGGGATTTACATTTTATATTGCTGTAGAACTGTCCCCTTGGCTGTTTTTCTTGTCCTGCAAGATAACTGTCTTTTCTGTAGGGGTGACCGCCTGCAATTCTGATTTCAGTGAAACACCTCCCAAAATAAAGCAGGTAGAGAATGGGACAAACACTCCCTATGTTTGTTGTTTTGGTTTGTTTGTTGTTTTTTTTCTCATGCTCCAGTCTCATTCTATTTAGGCTTTTATGTCACACTTACAAATTTAGCTTTTCAGTTCATCAGCCTCATTACATTACAGCCTATTAGGCAACATGGCTCCTGCCTGCACCTTTTTATAATGTTAAATGTGATCACAACATGAATATCACATGAATACCACAGAGCACTGTGTGTGTATATAAATCAGAATATGAAATAACTATGATAATTCAGATGTCACTATATGGTAACCGTGGATACTTGACAGTTTTAGTGGTAGAGACTACTTTATCTCTGGACATCTGTCACAGAGCCAAATTTGGCTGTGGTGTTGTGAACCACTGTTAAGATTGCATTGGAAAAATACCATTGCTACCCATAATTAATAAACAATCAATTTGATGCAAAAATATAGAATTATAAAGTTTGCCTAAGATACAGTGACTGGATTAGCATGGCTACTGCAAATCAATCTTTTTATTCTGAATACCAGTACAAAAAAGAGAAGAGAAAAAGAGATTGTCAGGAACTGAGCTTTCAGTTGATAGACACATGAAAGTGCATGAAATACGCATTTGCTGGCCTAACAGCCCATGAGAGAATGTTACCCCAAGAAGAAATTAAGAAATATTTGAAAAACACAGTGAAGCTCACAGAGTGATACCAAATTAAATAGATTTCATTTTTAGTTTTTGACATTACTAGACAATGGTCTTCACAAATCACTAACACATACTGATTCTAACATGACCTAAAAATTAGAGGAACTTAGGAGAAGGAATATAACCCCCTCAAATTCAGTTTAAAAGTACAGATGTCTTTTTTTTTTCACTGGCAACTTCAACACTAGTGCCTTTGGACATTTTATTTTTAAGAAACATCTGTCCAATTTGGATCTGTCATACTGCAACTGTGATTAGTTAGAGATGTTACAAAAAGTGAAATTACTTATGCAAGTCAAGTCTACAGAGTTAGTATATCATGAACACAAAGTAATAAACTTCCTGAAAACAAAGATCTGAATTTCTTTGTTGTCTTTTAACCATGGACCCCAAACCACCTGAAAAGCATTATTTAATTACATATTGCTCAACCTGGAGACAGGACGTATACCAGAAATTCAGTAAGTCTCCTCTGAGATGGAAAACAACACATATTCAGAAGACATGCAATGCCATAACTTAGGAGGATGTGAAAAGTCAGTGAAAATTCAAGAGCACATAAGTAGGGAACCTTAAATTATTTAGTTATATGGCTGAGGTGTTATCTTTTACAACAAAGCTTTTTGGGTCATAATCCATAATGCTTAAAACCACTGATGGATGGTAGGGGGGTTTTCCCCCTAAAATATGGCAGTGGTAAATGTTCCATTTCAAATCTTATTTATGAGAATTTTGAGATAAATTTTAGTTCTGGACAAAAATTTTTAGACAAATAGTTTACTCACCAAAAATGAAGGACAACTGAAGCTGTTTGAAAGTTTGGATTGAATTCAGCAAATTGTTTCAGCTAAACAATGTGGGGGAGGAAAGCGGAATTCTGAAAATGTGAAACATTCTGTTCTAACATTATCAAAACTACAAAATTCCTCCTTTATTTTCTTCTTTTTAGTTAAAGCATTAGAAAAAGTGGGCAATACAACCAAAAAGGAAGAAAAGAGAGTGACACACCACAAGAAAAACCTGGAGTGTGTCACACTTGGAGGCTTTTCAGTCTGACTGTTCCCAGTTTGTGCAAGAAAACCTCCAAACTAGAATGAGTTTTACCACAGAGAATAAGGATACGTGCACATTCCACATATTTCTCCTGTGAGTTAGAGCAAAGATGCACCAATTGAAAGCTGGAAAAGGCTATTAGTAAAGTCTACCAATTTGATCTCTTTGCTCATCTTACATAACCTGCTTGGTGAAAAGCAATTTAGATGGCTTTTCATTAACTGTTTTTGATAGAACTCTTTTTGCACAGGTCATCTTCTGCCTTTTAGTGGTTTAAAATATTGATCTGGTAAAATTATCTGTTCTCCTGAATTTACCACTCACTTTAGATAAATGCTTCTCTACAGAAGACTACTGTTGCCTGGAGCTGGCAAGTTCAGGACAAAGTTAAAGCTGCCTTACCTGCTCACAGGAGAACTGTGTCACAGCAGAAGAGACACTATCTAGTGACTGAGAAACATACTTTGAGCAATTAATTTCCCACTTGGCAAAGGATTGAGATATATCTTGCTTGAAATCTGGAATACCCCTTGAATACAATACACATTACTTAAAATTACTTAAAATGGCACATGTTGGGCCAGTATTCACTTGAATTTGTACAAAGAACCACCAGAAAACAACTTGCTTCATAATAGGCAGGGAGAGAGCCTTTATTCAAAATCACGAGTGATGCTCAAATGTCTCATGCATCATTCCTTCTACTGTAGGAGGCTGGCAGAGACACAACATATTAGAAGACCTACAAAGATGCACATTTCAGGGATCTGCCAGAGGCTCTGACCCATTTCTTGATGGATATTTGAGCCTGTGCTGAGGGGCACTTTGAACAATCATCCACAATACAAACCACCAGGACCCAGCAGTTCACCTCAGGTTTCAAAATCTCTGGAGTCTCACCCCAACCTGTTGTTGTCATGAAGTCTGGATAGATTGGGCAGCCTTCAACTAACTACTGGCAGAAATCCTAGGCTGAGCTGTACTGGAGCTCCTTGGCTTCTCTCACCCACTAAGAGCTCATTAAGCTCTCTTGCAAGGGAAGAACCTGGCATCCAGAGCTGCAGCTACTAAACTCCATCTACTGTCATCTGCATACAATTTGCTGTGTGGAGCTGAGGCACCACAGTGTTGTGAAGGGAAAATGTGATGTGGGAGAACAAAAAACAGTCGCTCTTACCCCATCCAAACCTTGCTTTTATATTTTCATAGGTGTGTTCACTTTTGCAGTGAGCAGAAAATGGGAGTGGAGAAATCTTTGAATATGCATACGGCAAAATCACCTGTGATGCACCTGGCCACTGATGTGAATTTGGCTCAGCTTAGCAGTGATTATATGTAGACTCATGTCAGTGAACAACTTTTCTCAGCTGTGCTTGTTTTGCTGTTGATTTCTGGTTAGAGGATCTTCTCAAGGCCCAGAAGTTGTTTTCCAGTATTAGTGTGTGGGAAAATACAGTCCACTTACATAGTGAAGGCCTTTAGCTACCAAGATAACAGAGAACAGGGTTTGAAATTACCAAGAATGCTACACTGCTAACCAGACAGAGTTGGAACACATTATGAAATAGATTAACTTGCTCAGGTCTTGCCTTTGGCAGTTTGGGGTGTAATTGATCTCTTGCCTATATAGTACAAATGTCTGTTTTCCTGCCTTCTTCTACAGAAGACACCCAGTCACCACTTGTTTCAGTGTGCTTTTCTTTACCTAGCTCCCACTTGTAAAATAAATAAATAAATAAATAAAAATACGTAAAATAAAAACCCCCTATTGTAGAATTTGTTATGGAGTGTAAAATGCTTTCCATCTACTCTCCCTTGTCCCTCTCAAGATTGCCAAGTGATCTAGTCACAAGAACACTGTCTCATCTGATTCATCCAGATTAGCAAACATTATTACTCAAAGTATTTTAGGTCATCTGTCTGATCTGGACAGGCACAGGTTAGAAAACTCACAGAAGCAGCTCCAGCAGAAAATCCAGTGGAGCAGTGGAGCTGTCAGAAGAGGGTGATGAGCAGGCAGAGTTGGAAGGGAAAGCGAGCAGGAGGTGGCAGTCCCTTCTGCCCACCGGGATGAGTTTCACTTCTCAGATCCATCCTCAGGAGTGGTAAAACTTCTTAGACCAGGAAAAGCTTAGGGCTGTGAGCCAGAAGGAAAGTTCTCAAATTTAAGGAACCTACTTTGGACAAATGCCACTAGGCAGAATCTCTGACAAGGACACAATATTAACAGCTCAATCCTTATATAACTAAAACGGACAAAATGGGGGGAAAAGATATAAAGAAGAACCTGAAGTTAAAAAGGAATACCTGAATTATGAATGTCACCATTATTTTTTATTCAAGTCAGAAAAACAGGCCTGCTTTTTACAAATAGAAAGTATTTTTCCTTGATCTTTGTGGGAGACACTCAGTAAAGCAAGGGAAAAAAGAGAGAATTCATAGTCTTTGCCATTTCCAGAGCCCTGTTCTAACTCAATCATTAAGCCAGAGCAGTAGCGTAATCACACCTAAACATGATCAGCTATCTTTACTCCTTCCCTCTTAACATATGTTCGATTTTATAAAGTGCTGAGGAAGAGGAAATTGAGATTACACTATTTACAGATGTCCTGAGAATGCTGGAAATGGTTGATGGAATAAACTACAATGAGAGATCACCTTTCCTTCATTTCAAAGCATGTGATCCCTAATTTGGCTGACGCTGAGAGATGTTTTCTTCATGGGGCCTTCTGTCTCTTCCACTTTGGCAAGCAATGGAAGAAGATGATAAAAGAGAAACCGATCCAAATTCAAACACATACAATCTGGACTTTATTTCATGTTTGGAAGGAGAAGGTTTTCAATTATATAAATAAATCAAAACATTTACAAAATCTTTTCCATGGCTCCCTGACTGTAGTGGTCAATAAAAAATAATACTTCTATCATGTACAACCCATGAAAACTGCCCCTTTGTAATGACAAAGGATTACAGCTATGCTATGTTCATTCATGGCCCATTTCCTTAGCTAAAATATAATGCCTGAATTTCCTTTTCTTTTCAATATGAGGTTAGTGCTGATGAAAAGTACCAGTTTAGCAGCTTAGGAAACCGAACATGTTTACTCATCTAGAGAGTAAGAAAACCACAGGTAAGTTTAGTGTAGGGTACCACTAAAACCAGTCAAAACTGGGGTAGATGGGAAAGCTATTTCAAGAAATAACTTGTTCCCCCCACAAGATATATACAGTCCTTAGTCTCCCTGAGGACTTTGTCAATGGCAAAGACAAAGGAAATATGACTCAGAGTATATGAGCATAGTGATTAGGTGATTTAAATTAAAATATAGAAGGTACCTGAAAGTTTAGTCACTGTTGAATATGAACAGAGATATATTTTTTATGAGATATGCCAAGGTTTTAGCTGTATGTGTGCTTTTTTTCCTCTCTTTTCTTCTGAAGTGGTAAAAGGCTGTCTTCAGGATATTAAAGCATATATGTTGATAATTAAATTTATGATAAATGTATCCATTCCATCAGTAATGAGAAAAGTGTCATTAACTACATTGTTGATAATGAGATACATGTCAACATACATACACTAGTAAGCAAATGCAAATGCTTATTCTTTGTTTAAGTTGTGGGCTCATCTACAGCCCATGCCCACCTTGGCTTCAGTGGTGGAAGGAAATCTCACTCTGAACTGTCCTCTTCACATCAGGATCTCCTGGGTCCCAAAAGTACATCAGAAAGACCAGTTAATAATTAGTGACCATTACCAATGGTCAGGAGCAAATGAGTACAGAGGCAAAAAAAAAAGGAGAAACCTATTTTGAATTTATGCTCCTCTGTTAGCTGCTCTTCTTGCAACACTCATTTCTCTCTCAGCCCTTTGGTGGTGGTTTACTAACTAAATTAAGACTTACTTAAATTCCTTAAATGCAGCCTTAGATGGCTAGGTTCAGGACTCATGCAAAAAGCTGGGGGATTTAATCTGTGGCTGGTGGATGTGAGTCTGAGTGCATCTCAGTGAACATAAATGAAAACTACATCTGAGGGAAGCTAGGCCAGCATAATGCACTCCTGGGATGAGGGGAGGCGGAAGAAGGTGTAAAATACACCAGCTCAGACTCCCTCCAGAGTTGGAGAACTCAGATTCACATCTGAATTTGGCTGCCATTGCCTGACTCAGAAAGGCAAACTCTTTCCAAGTCTGGAGACACCGGTACATTCTGTGCAAAACCCTTACAGAGATACTGTTCAGCTTGTCTAGCCCACAAATTAACTTAGCCTGACATATCTTCTGTTTTCCTCTGGAGGCACAGGCAGTGTTCAAAGGACCAGCGTTCAGCAGACATGAGAACAACACCATGTGCTGCTCTGCAATCTGCTGCTCTGTACCAGCATGAGCATGGGCAGGACCCCTGCGTGATGCCACGGGCTTTAATGCCAGGGCTGCTTTCTTAGATGAAAGAAAATCAGAGTGAAATAGTCTACTATATGGCAAATACATTGCAGAGAAGCCTCCAGGATCCTTAAAGCAAGATGTACTGTGAAAAGTACACGACAAAGTAGGGGCTGCTTGGCTTTTAGATGCATTGTAGTCATGTGAGCTGCAAGGAGGAAACATCTAGGGGTAAGACTTGTCAAGCAAAAAGACAAAGTGAGTACCAGTGCTGGCAGCCTGCATGGAATTTTAAACCCAGACTCAGATCTAGGAGAAGATGCTTTGTAGCAAAGTCTATCTACCGCACAGAAAATTTAGGAAGTTATGTGGCCTCCATGAAGGCCATCACTGCTCAGACTTAAACTGGGAACAAACAGTGTGACACTCAAGGCTTGGTGGAAGGAAACCTCCTACCTTTCTCTAGAGCTACACTCTAGAAAGGAGTGGAGAACTTCAGGGACTGGCACATCCTTATCTTCTATAATCTCTGCAAAAAGCAATAGAGTAAATTATGTTTTCTTTAATTCACACAGGAATATATCGAGAGATGACTAGAACCCACTGCTTGGGCTGAATCACAAGCCACAGTTCGGTAAAAACAGTGTTATCATGGCTGTTCAGAACTAAATTCCAGGACTTACACACCTGAGAAAATCTGGAGAAAACACTTTAATCTCTCTTCTACCATGAAAAATGTCACTTAGTTATGGAAAAGTTACAAAAGTAAAAAGATAAAATTGGGGACTTGTAATTTTTTTTTTAAATCTAGCTTATTTCTAGACACAACATTAGAACTTTCTTTTATCTGGATCACCAGATGAAAAATAATTATATTAGAAAAGGATTGTCTCAGAAATTGGACACATGAAACTAGAATGCTGCTCTCCCTCATATATTAGCACTATTAATGGATGACCTGAGATCCTAGAAGTGTTAATAAGGCAGTCAGAGCTACTTTGAGCTCCATGCTTTGTTTTATAAGGAGCAACCTCCAGTGTCTCCCCAAATCCAAGCTGCACATTGACACAACAGGGTGCATGACCACTGGGAGCCACCTGCACATGGGGCACAGGGGTGGCCAGGCACAGGAGCCCAACAATCCGTGCTGCTGGTGCCAAGAAGGGGCAGGGGGGAAAGCAGAGCAATTACTGTGGCATCTTGGCCCAATGAGGGAAAGCAAGGTGGAAACACTACAAGGAGGTGAGCAATGTCAGCAGCCTGAGGCTCCATGAAGTGTCTGTGAGAGAGAGCAGCAGCCCCAGCACAGCTGTGTCCCAGAGACCAAATTTGTAATGACTCGGCAAAGCACATGCCAGAAAGCCTGCCTACCCCTACAACCATAGAAGTTGTGAGTGGATGCTTTGGGCCAAATTAATCCCTGTTGGAAGATCAGGAAAATCCAGGGGAGGTAGAGGCACAAAAAAATGTGGTCCTTTATAAGCATCATAGCTTGAAAGCCAATTTTTGTACATCAAGAAATGATAAGCAACCAAACGAAGCAAAAGAGGACTTTTCTTTCTAAGAACTTCTGACTCCCATGTTTCTCACTGTTTCCTGCAGTCCCATCTATTCTCTTAAATTGCTGGTGGGACATCCATTAATTATCACTCCCTAGCAAAACAGAATACTTACCTCTTTAAAAAAGGGCTCTGTGATTTGGTCAGCTCCATGGATATGGGCCAAGAGATTAGCACTAGATTCTGCCAGCAGGATCAGGCTGTTGCAAGCCCACACTGTGTGCAAGGAAAAGTTTTCCAGACATAGGAATTACACCTGAAAACTCTGCACTGTAACATGATAGAGCAGGTAACATCTGCCAGGTTATGAGAAATGTTAAATACACAAACATATGTTTGGGCAACCTCATGCAGACTTTTGCAGCTCGTAAAGAAGACACTTAAGGGGGTATGCTTTCAAGAGCTGAGGTTGATATTTTTCATTGGGGTGATTAATATTGGCTGGAAAGTGAGCAGTAATAGTGGTGAAAACTGGGAAAAATAAACTTCAATAAAAGTCTCTGAGAAAAGGAGACGTTCCCAGAAAATGTTTAGACCAAAGCCAATTTTCCTTCAAGAAAAAGCACTAGAAGAAAGCCACCAGCCCAAAAACTGACTAACTCAGTGTTTTGATTGCTGTCAGGCACTTTGAGATACAAATACACAGGTTTCCAGCTAGTCCAGGCTGCAGGTGCAGGTCTGATGGCAATTCAGCAAGAGTAATAAGCAAAGCAAGTATCATTGTGCAAACTGCAACCACATAAAGACAACTATTCATGTGCTTTTTAAATGTTATACACAGTTCAGTTTAATCTATGTCATGACTGACCACATAGAGTTAAATCAAAACAGGCTGTTAGGGGAAACAAAGAGGAAATGAAACAATGGCAAAGATATGTTCAAGCTGAAAATGCCAAGTGGTCTTTGAAGAAACAATTGGGATGCTATTAATTGTAAAATACCCTGTAGGCTCCAAGCAGGTTGGCAGCACTCACTTTTCCAAGCCTGAGGCCAGAACCAAAGAGGACACTAAGCCCTGAAAGCCTAGGAAAGCCGAAAAGCTGAGTGAGCTGCTAAGGGCTGTGGAGAGGGTGTCAGTGAATGCTGTTGGCTGCACAAGGCACCTAGGCGAAAATGCAAAAATGATGATGCAGTTTAGCAGTCTGTTGCCAGCCCAGAAAAGGAGTTAATGGAACTGAAGAGGAACTCATACATGCAGGGGAGATTGAATTCCTGCCTCACATTACCCTAGATGAGGGAGAGAGACTCTTATGGTATTGAGATAGTTGCTCAGTATTAGACCCATTATTTGTGATTTACTAGGTAAAATCCAGTATGGATTTCAATGCTAAGAATTTTAAGCACGCTTGGGAAACAGAAGTGTGGCATAAGGAAAGGAGCAAGGAACATGACGTGTCATCATCCTGTGCTGGAGTGTGTCTCAGGTGTGGAAGTGACACACGAGGCAATGCATCCTAGCCCTGTTATCATCAGGCTGCTCAAAGGTGCTGCTCCCAGTCCCAGGGCTGGCACAGTGTATGCTGCCTTAAACACTGCTGCAGTGAGAGGTGTGTCCTGGGGAACCTGCTCCTGGAACGCAGCTCAGCTTCTGCAAAGCACATGGGCAGCCTTGAGTGGGGCCATGCTCCAGGGATACCCTTGTGCTTGGCACAAGGTAGTTCCCACCCCCAGTCTGGGACTGGTGCAGTGCTCTTAGGAAGAGCCTCCTGCTCCTCATCACTCAGAGAGTGATGACATCTGACACTACAACATTCTCAGACCTTGGTAAACCTAAGCTGGACAGCAAATAGGACTTCAAGGATTCTCATGCTTGGATGCCACAGGCTTGTTGCATGCTCCCTCAGGGACTACAATTCTTTCAGCCACTTGGATTTAAGTACAGATTATCCTATTTGGGGCTATATCAAATAATTACATAGCTAGATAGAAGATCTACTGTAGACCCTTAAATTATTACTGCTAAAAACAGCTGGTTTAAAATAACAACTATAACTCAGTCATGTGTTATTATATATTATTTGGTGATTACCAACGATACATACAAATATGTGTATAGAAGCATTTAAACAAGAAAAGGTACATAAGAGAAACAAAATGAAACAAGTTAATGTTTATATCAATGCTTATTCATGTTCTAGTCAGACTTCCATAAAGTATTCAAGGTTACTTAAAAAAAAAAATGTAAAATTTTTTTGGATTAAACTTGCTTGAAAACAAGTGCAGTTTTAACCTGAATTGGTTTGATTACATTTTAGTTTTGAATATATTTTGAAAGACAATAAACCAAAACAAAACAGCAAAATGTTGCACTCAGAGTGATTAACAGAAACCTTGACTTTTTCAACTAAAACAATTTTTCATATCTAGATTCAATGTGTTATGCTTTGCTAAAACTTTTATTGGCATAAAAACATGCCAAATTCTTAGTGTCACCAAGAAAACAGGTGACAAAATACTTAGGAAATCAAGGAAAACTTCTAGGACATAAGGTCATAAAATAAGGATGAAAAAGCATCATAAAACAAACCCTGAGAAAGTTCCCACAGCTATAAATAAAGGATGGATGGGAAACTGGATAGGTTCATTGCCCAGATCATTCGTATCCTTTATTGTCCCTGTGTTGTCCTATGTGGACTTGATGGCAGATGAACCTTCTGCCCAGCTCTTTGATGACATCCTGGGTTTCATCAGGGAAGCCCCCCAGGAGCAGTGGGCAGAGCCAGGAGCACCCACTTCTACCGGAGGTCACCACATGCCACAAAGTCCCAGGCAGTGCTGTGGTCAGTGGTGGTCACCCCACGTGGGATCTCTGGGGGCACAGCCATGGCAGGCACCCACAGAAACACATCCCTGACCTTCATCCAGCACTTTCTCCAGCACTGCCAATCCCATCCACGTAATCAAACTCTGCCCAGCATCCATCCACTCGGGGATGAGTCTGGGTGACAGCAGATGCTGTACAAATGCTGCCTCTTTTGGCAGCTAATGTGAGAGATCCTTGCAAGAGCTGTTTGGTTGTATTTCCTTCCTCCTTCTCACCAAAACCGTGAGGACCCAGAGCAGCCTGTGCCATGCTATTGAATGGGCAATGGTGCAGACCCAGCCTGCCCATAGCCACATGGAGCAGGCAGGAACAGACAGATGTGAACTTTTTTTGCATGGAAAACATTTTCTCTGTGACACCAGCTTCTGCTTCAGGATGCCTGTTGCCTCCACAGGTCTCTGTGCTCTGTTCTGGGGAACTGCAGACCAACATGGTGAAAAGCAGAGATGAGTGTTCACCCAGCAGAGCTGGCCAGCCTTCCATGAGTATGCAGCAGAGGCATGCTCAGGGTGACATGGGTTGCCCCAGATTTCCTCCACCCACAGGAAGGAGAGGATGACACTGACCTGAACATATTTCGGATTCTCCTCTTTCTCTTCCTGCCATCATCTACCCACTTCTTTCTCCTGACACCTCCCTCTTGCTATAAAGCAGCTAGATAGTCTCCAATCTGACTTCGGATTTACTCCTTTCAAGTTATGTTTTGATAAATAGATTAAATTTTTTCAAGGCTCACCCCTACTATTTTGAGGAACAGCAAATTTACCAGGATGGACTAGCTGGCCTCAATACTTAAGAACATGCCATGCCATGTTTACTTTTCCATGCAGATGTGACCATAGGGACCAGGAAATATCATACAGAATTAAATAAATACATAAAAGAGAATATTTTCCAATATCTACAAGGAAATTTTGGAGGAGATGACTGATGCCAAATATTTTTTTTACACTTGATGTGTCAGCAGGGTTTTGGCAGGTGCCCCTAGTAAAAAACAAGAACATATTTGTGCACATTCAACACCCTCTTTGGGAGATGCTGTTTCCTTAAACTGCCATATGGGTTGTATTCTGTATCCAAGGTGTTTTACGGGAAAATAAAACAATTTTTTATCATATACAGAGTGCTTAAGCCCAAACAGATGAGGAGAAAAAAGTAAAGTATCATGATAAAAGGCTCCAAGCAGCTTTGGAAATAACTAGATCTGCTACAAAGAAGTTAAACAAACAGTAAGTGTAATCTAAATGCTATATTATGAAAATAACACACTTGGAAGAAAAGTTTCAACAGCCCAACCCAACATACAGACAGTTTTCAGTATATGCAGGCTGTCTTGCTTGCCCTGACTAGCAGAAGATAGGTACCTCATCACAGTGAATTCTGGGAAGAAATGTATGACTGAAAAACCTTGCCAAACATCCAGGAAAACAGATATTTTTAAATGGATGCAGCTGTGAGTTGGTCCCACACCAAACATTCAGCATAGTGCCTTTAGACATATTACCAGCATTGTGCCCTCACAAAAGATGGGTCTGTGCTGGCCAGTGACCAGTGGTCAGTTCTATGCAGTGACCACCACTGAAAACTGCAACTGTCCTTCCTCCCAAGCTTCATGGTGTCAGATAGTTGCTTGAGGAAGTGCAGCACTAAGATTTAGAGTCAAGCAAGAACAGTGTATTGCTGTTACAAACCATACCTTGTCAAGTCCTTTGCCGAGAACACAAAGATTGTGATCCTTCGGCTTTCAAGCACTATTTTGCAGTTGAACACAGAAATAGTCTGGAGCATGTCACAAAACTGTGAAGGTCTTCAATCTAAAACAGCTTTTGTATAATCTGTTTTGTATAAGCTGTTTGTGTCCATGCCTTGGTCTCAGAGAGACCACGATAGTCAGAGCTGCTGCAGAAGGCAGCTCTGGTACACTGGAAGGGCTGGAAGGGCACGTCCTGAGCCCTGCTGAGGGTATCAACATGACCTTCCTCCCCTGACAGACAGCACTGATCACACATATCAATCACACCCTTGGATACCTGCTCCTCAGGAGCAGGTAAGCTATTCTGAGAAAGAAGAATTGGAATTGAGGTACAGGGAGAGAGTTGGCAGCTTCATCTGAGGAAGTCTCGTTTGTGTAACAGTAAAACTGAATTCAGAGAGCCATGTCCTGTGGCACAGCACAGTGCTCTCCTCCCAACAGCACAGTCACCAAGGATTAGCTACACCGTGCCTCTTGGTAGGCTGCCTGACATTTTACATTATCTACATTTTGCTCATTGTTATTTTTTATAGTATCTGCAGGAAGATAATGTCTGTCTACCTCTACTGAACTCTTGCAGAAGTCAATTGGAACCAATTTTCATCTTGGGCAGGACCTCATTTCATACAGCACTGTCAGTGAGCATTAAGGCTCTTCATGAGGGGAGTGACCAATTGGACTCCCAGCCAAAACACTCTGTCTGACCATGGACTTCTGCACCCAGACATGCCTCAGACACCAACTAGCCCATGTCTCCTCTCAGCATGCCAAAAGAGACTAGGGTTCATTTCAGAGCACAGTGGCATAACATATAGAGAGATTCTTACAAGGAAAAAACCTGAGGTTCATCTTGGTAGAGAAAAGGCAAAAGCAAAAGGAGCTGACTGGTTAAAACATGAAATAATCAGAGCACAGTGACCTGCTGTTTAAATCAAGACTGATAATGCAGAGGGAGAGGAACTTAATCAAATACTGACACAACTATTCCATTTTCAAAAGTCAGACATTTCCTTTGATAAATAACTGGTATAAAACAATAGATAGTGGAGTGAAGGACTGAAGAATATATTGTTTTCACCAAACAATGTTGTATGTGGGAGTAGAAGAACCAGTAATTATGATATTTTAGCAAAGCCTGGTTTTGGCAGCTTTTTCAGCATTCACATGCAGAGTGAAATGCCAGTTTCAAATATCAAATTAACAGTAAATCTAGTTCTCCCATTTCTTCTTAGCTTCATTCCATTGACTTTCAAATCACTGAGTGATTTAGAAAATCAGGGTGTTTCAGAAATAAAATATACTTGGTGGCATTTCAAGTCTAACATTATGCTCGGATGAGTATTGTACAATTCAGCAGATTGTTTAAGAGAAACCAGCTACAAGGGTCAACAGACCTGACTCAACTATGAAGTTATTGGAAAAATACAAGTTGACAGATTTTTAAAAATCTTAAATGAACCACATGATTTGGTTTCAAGATTTAAATGAATTTAACAAAATTATCTGGTTATAATTAAAAAAAAACCAAACCAAAACACCAAAACCAGTATCAAAAGGAAAGGAAGCAGAGAAATCAAAATCCCTTTGTATTAACTTTAGTGCTTGCTTGATTGTAGGGATAAATCAGTATGTCAATAATGCTGGTGAAATTCCTCCAATTTTATGTGGAAAGCATCTTGCATTAAATAGACTTCAATCTACAGATCCCTTGATTATTAAAACTCTCCACAATAAAAACAGGGTCAAAAGGCAAACAAATGAAATGAAATCCAGTGATTACAAAAATAAACAACTGAGCAGTAGATAGTAATTTTATGAAGCATATGCAGCAGTTCATATCACAAGGGTGGAAGGACTGGGAAAAAATACTGTATTCAGAAAAAAAAATATATTTGTCTGAAAATGATCTCTTAATTTTTTGGCTAGTCTTTCATCCACCACAATTGTGTGGTCTGTTTTTCAGAGAAAGAAGAAGCCAGCTGAACTTCCTTTGGCCAGAGAATTTTTTGTCTCAGGAGTGGAGTCAGGTTTCTCTTAAATAACTGAAGGCAAGATGGTTGTCTTATATTATATGTGTTGTTACCAAAGGTATTGTGGATGAATACCATACCCAAACCATTTCATACATGTATGTACCAAGTCCAGAGAAATAAGTTTCTTTCTTCACAAAAAGAAAAAAGTGTTTTCCATTGTATGACTGAGAAAACATCTGTTGCTAATCCATGCAGTTTTAAAAGACTGGCTGGTAGCTGTGTTCCTCTGGAAATGGATTGACTCAGCAAGCAATAGATCAGTTCTAAGAAAAAAAATCTTCATTGGTACCTCAGTGTCCTCCCTGCACCATGAACATGGCAACCCCAGGGAAGAGGATGTATCAGACTCCAGAAAAAGATGACTCAAAGTTGAGCTGGAGGCATCCCTAATTATCCAAGAACAAAACCTTGAGTTTGTCTGAAAGACCCTGGGGCTTTTTTCTTATCTTCTCATGCTATTTTTAAACATTTCACATGCAGAACACACACACAAAGCGATGATAAGAAGAGGAAATTAAAATATGCCTGAGGAGTATCCAGGGACCATGAGCACAGGGGAACACACTAAGCATGTAACCTTAAGATCTCAAACCTATGGTAATGGTCAACTGTCCTCACATTATCTAAAAGCTAACATCTCTGGTATTTGAGTATCTCTTCAGAGATCCTGTTTTAATCTCTGTGACTGCCTCAAGAGGAGTGCAGGATGAGTTCTACAAGCAAAGCAAGGTCAGGAGCACTGTGCATCAAGGCAGACAGACCTCTGCACTCCTGGACCAGGAGTCTATCCATGCAATATTTTGTAAAAAATGTCAGGTGACACTTTTTTGATTTTAACTAATGAGTAGCAGGGAATGTATCTGTATATATAATTTGACTTGAATCTTAGACCAATATCAGAATACTTTAGTTACTGGAATTATATTGCTTTTCAAACTTCTCCCCTTTCTCTGATTTTTCCCCTTTTCTCTCCCAGCATTTTACTCCAGCAGTCCCATAGTGCAGCATGGGATGAGGTGTCTCCTGCTCACATCACATCACAGCATTGATACCCCATTTGATGAGTACTCTCAGTCTCTGCTCTGTGTAAAACACAGCAATGATTTTGCTTCAGATTTTCAAGAGGATACATCAGTAAGCTGGTCCTAGCACAGGCCCTAAACTGTCTTTCCTTCCCCCTCCCACAACACATTCGCTCCCAATACTAATTTCCCAAGAAAATATCTTGTTAGGAAGAAAACACAATGGTATCTAAGCATTTTATTGACCCCCAGTACAGTATTTCATACCCAGGTATCTGTGAAGGATGTGTTAGATTAAGTAAAGGTCTGTATGTTGGGATCTCACAAACTGTGGTAGATAAACTGAAAGCAAATCAGTTACTCCTGGATGTTTACTCTCATTCAGGGCTTAAATGAAATAAGGTATCCTGTAGGCCTTTAAGCATAGCAGCTCAGAAACTATAAACAACTCAATGAAACATCACAAGTGCAGTTCTAAGTTGTGCCCTATAAAGTTCAGTGCTCAAATCAAAATATCCTGGAATGGACATGAAAGGAGGTCACCCTCTGTCTAAAGAGGTTGTGTGACTTTTTTTTAGTCCTGCAGAAAGCTGGTGCTCAAGACATGGGAATGTCAGTCTTGAAAATAGAGAGGCTTGGTTTTTTCCACTATATCTATGAAAAGTGACGTCTATGATGACAGTTCTACATCTTGTAGAGCTTAGTTGTGATGGAGTGATGTTGATTCAGGACCTTGAAAAATCACTGTAAGTTGTAAAATATTTGTTTCGGGCTCAGGTTTGCCCTGTCTCAGCCTGTATATTATAGGGGTGTTTGAAACTGGTGAGTGTTTCTGAGCAGGGGCAGATTTGGGATAGAAGTTGCTGACAAGAGTGTGACAGTGCAATAAACTGTGAGGTTTAAGAGAAAGGTTCAGGCTAAATGGCTCCTGCGACCTCAAGAGCAGTGGGAGGGCAGAAACTAGGATAGAAAGGGAATTTTGCTTCTGTTGACTCTGAAGTCTCACAAATTATCATTCTGATAGGAAAGTGTAAGACTTTACCCCTTTACATGCTTACTTGCATTTAGACCTTCATTACCCTTCCTTCAGTAATTTTCTGAAGTACTGCAATCCACAGCAAATCACTCTTTAACCATGTACATGCAAAGGAAGGACTGTTCTTTTCCAGGACGCTATATGTACAACCTCTGAGTCTGTTGGTAGTATCTACATCTCTAGAAATTCTAGAAGTTTTGGCAAATGCAACCTAAGTCACTTCTCATTGCATTTTTCAGAGATTTTCTGAACCTTTGTCCACAAAAAGAAAAAGTCTTGACATAGTTGAGCAGACAACTGTATTGGCAATATCACTACAGAAACATATTCCTGTTTATGCACCCAGCTAAGGAAGGCAATTTCAGCACTTGCTTCCTGGAGTGGTTGCCACTGCATGTTGAAGATGGTAGGCTGAAAAATGTGGATCACAATATCTCACTTTTTTTAAAAAGTTTTAATTTGAAAAGGGTTGGGGCTTTTTTGCGAAAGATATGACCTAAGAGTTGGACTTGATGATCCTTGTAGGTCCCTTCCAACTCAGAATATTTTGTCATTCTGTAATATTTTTAAATCAAAGTGTCTGATTTCAATTCTAATCCATATGGCTTAAGGAAATTAATTTTGGATATAATTCACTGTGTGCTTTCTGTAAGAACCAGAAAGAGGTTTGTATACCATTTCAATTTCAATTGGCTCTAGTCGGCCCTTCACACCTCCAGAGGACTTCTAAATGGGGCTGGAAAAGCCTTGTATGAAACTTGTATTACCCAAACTTCTCATGCTAAGACAGGGGATTAATGCTTACATTTTCTTCAGAAAAATGGTAGCACATAGAAAGCTTAGTGCACTCTGTGAACAGAACAAAAATAAGAAAATTCAGTGGAACAGAGGTGTGCTGCAATTTAGTTAAAATGCCAGGAGGTAGGATTATTACAGCTTCAAGACAGAGTTTAAATGTTACTTGAAATTTCTTCCAAATTACATGACTAGAAAATAAAAATCTGATTTTTAGTAAAAATTCATGGCTACTATTGTTTTTTATTTGGTAATTTTATTTATGTTTGTTTATTTATTATTACATTTTATTTCTTTATATTCCTACTAATAATTGATAAATATTATTAATATTGTCATTATTATTCTGATTATTATTTTAAAAGGCTTAAGTAGTATCAGTACCTTCAATGTAATTTCATTGTCTGGGAAGAGAAAACTCAGATAAGTGCATGCATTTATGTATGACATCATTTAAGCACACAGCTTTAGAGAAGTCTGTTATTTAGAATATCACTTAAGTCCTATGTTTTCCATCAAGTTGTTTAATGGTAAGTTTAGGCTAACAGTTTACTCAGAAAAAGTGAAATGCTATTCCACTATCTTCCACAGAACACCATCTTCTACAAAACTTCTATTTAGCCTTCATAGGAGTCTGAGAAAGTAAATATAGAAGAATATTTAAAATTATTTTGCCTTGAGTATTATAAAAAAATCACCAATTTATAATGAATACTTCAGAGAAGCTGAACCTGTTCCTTGTATTTGCTTTTGCATTAACCAGAGAATGTACTTCGAGGAATAGTCATCAACATGCTAAATTACATTACTATTTTTTATTTAGCAATGGAGTTTCACAGAAAATCTTTGCTTGTGCTGGTTTTTCATGGTTAGAACAGACATGTTTGCTGACTCTTACAGGAGTTACACTGCATCTAAGAGGTGAACTTCTGCTAGCAAAATCTGCTATCAACCTCCATGGAAACAGTATTCAGATGTAATGACTTTCCTGGGATGTGCTGTGGTCTGGTGGATTACATATGAGCCTACTATATTTTCTGCTCTAATCTAAAGCAACTTGCCTTTAAGGAGGTCTGGTTATTTTGATTCTGTCTAAATGAGCATTCAAAGCATTTTTATATTGTGAAACACTTCAGGTCTCAGTCTCCGAGTTTAAAAAAAGTAGTCATTTTATCTACATTTTATCTATATATTTATCTATCATTTTTCTATAAACTGCTTCAGCATTTTCAATGCACTCTGGTCTACTGCAGTTACAAAATGGATTTTTTTCCAAGTCATCCCAGATTTATTCTGGTTTCCCAGCAGCAACACTTTCCATTTGAAAGTTTTTAACTCAGATGGCCCCCTCCTCATTACAGGCAACATGTCCAGACTACATTCCCTGCAATGGGAAAGTTCCCCCTCCATCCAGGTCTTCTGGTGACCCAAGGGGATCAATAAACCCCAGAGCCAAGCACAGGGGACCACAAAGAAACTCGGTCACGCACAGTGGTGCCACAGTGGTGGACACTGGCCTGCAACACCCAAGCTACAGCGCTCTGCTAATCATCTGGAGATGTACATGGATGTTTTGGGATGGTTTAGGCAGTTAAACAGAGCTTAAGAGAGAAAACATTCTCTTTTACACTTTTTTTTAACTGTCAAAGAGAATGTTTTCACTTTGGAACATGAAAAGTGAAAATGCTAACTGAAAACATCCAAACTAAGCATTTTCTTGTCTCAAACCATACATCTGTATGTGCCATGAACTTCCAGTTTCATGACTCTCCACACAAATGAAAGAAGCAGTTTTCAGCCCCTGACCCTTGTCCCAATCTTGGATGGTATTTATAGGATGAATTGCTCTTCTGCCTGAAGTTATGGTGCCTCAGAAGGCATCTCATCCATCCTTGAGACCAAGGCTCCAGTTTTCCTGGCCTTAGACTAGTTCCTGGATTGCCTGAATTGCCAGCTTCATTTCACAAGCTCCTTTTAGACTGAACAGTCACTTCTCTGGAAGATTTTATGGGGCAGTCTTCTTAACAGCATTGCACAGATTAGTCCTTTAGAACAAAAGATTACAAATTTTGAAAGCATTGGGTTTAATACAATTACATTAGCTAGGAGTTTGTCACCTTCTAACAGAGAACTTAAATTCATTTTTTAATTTTCCCTGAAAGTCCATTTCGTTAAAACCCATCCCTTACTCCTTCAGAAGTTCTTTAATTCAGTATCCTGGAGTTTTGGTTCTCCTCTACATCCTGCCTGGGACATGTTCCCAGGTGGGCAGAGCTCGCTAAACCCCACAGCTGTGCAGATGTAGGACATCAAAGCAGATGGCATTTGCAGAATATCCTAAATGCAATTATATTCTTCCCTGCCCATGGACAGTCAACACCTCCTAGGAGCAAACATATTTCCATACTGTAAATCCCTCATGGCATTTAAAGACACTTATAAACATATGGAATTCATAAATTATTCGAGAGCAGTCCAACATCCTTCAATTTTTTTCCTGAAGCGAAATATTCTACAGAAATGCAAGTTATTATTATTATCATGTCATGCAGCCAATAACAGCTGGGAGTAGTGAAGAGATTACTGCCACTTTCTCTTTGCACTGTACTAGCCTAATATGTGTTTAAAGTTTGCTGGACAATTACAGTTTAAAATAACCCATTGTGTAACAACATTTTTCTATGAGCAAAGAGATGGAATTCAGAACATATTGAGCAGAAGTAAAAAAGCCCAGTGTTAATAATCTTAAAATTACTGAGCTAATTAAGTTAGGGCAAGCAAATCACATTCTCTAGATTTCCATTAGATTTAAAATAAGGGAGTTCGAAGAAAATGGATTCAGCTGTTACTGACTTATATATGTACACAATTTTCCATTGGAATGTCTGGGGCAAATTGTACTGCTACAAGCACAGGAACAGCTGGATGTATTTTGATGAAGCAATAAAAAAGGTGGGGGGAAAGGTAGTTTCAGAGGGTAGTTTGATATGAAACGGATTTTGTCTGAGATAGTTTTGGTACATTAGATGAATGCCTGACTGAAAGACAGATGAAGCCAAAGACTCCCTCCCAACTTTGATGGGCTTTGGATGAAACCATGCAGGAGGTCATAATACAAGTTGTACTCTATGCTTAGCTGTTGCAGGTGTTGCTGTTCCAGCTACAAATCGCTATCAAATAACAAATACTGAGGCACCTTAAGTATTTCTACCAGGTGATGCTCATCTGGTCTTCAAACAAATGTCCCATGCTTCTGATTGACAACTCTTTGGTGAGTTTTCAATACATTGTGATTACTCTGACCTGTAGCTTTCTGCAACCACTGAATGTTTGTTCTACTGCTGTTTCCATAGGGCCAAAGGTCTCTTTCGTGGTGAAAACTGTAATGTCAGAGGGAGTTTCTGCCTGGGCTTTGTGCATAAGCCTGCAAACCAAACAGCTCTTTGTTGCATAGGTTTTAGGGCTGTGAGAGCAGTATGCTGAAAACATGTTAGGGGAGAGGTGAGACAGGGCCAGAGGACACCAGTGGAGCAGAGTTCACATTTCTGCAAGATACAGAGCTCTTCCAGTTCTATCTGTTCCAGAAGGTGGAGTAGTCCCAAGATAGCCTAACACTGGCTTTTCTTCTCTCCCTGTCTCAGCAGCTACTTCCTCCATGGAGTTTCTCCAGCCAGAGTAGAGAATAAGAACATTGTTTTGATCAAGGATAATCTTATCTTCTTTCTGGAATGCTGTTTCAGCTAGAAACTGACTCAGAAATAAGAGTAGTTGAGGGGAGTTCAGGAATTCCTATTTAGGTGAAAGATGAGATGTTGATCTATTCCAGCCAACTAGAAACACTGTGGAACAGAAGCTTTTTTTTCTTTTTTTAAATTTCCTATAAACTATCTACTTTGAATAACAATTAAAATAACTCACCCTGTTACAACACAGTAATAGCAATGTCTGGCAGACCCACCTTTGCTTTCCAAGGCACTGATTAAATGCAATTAGACACAGACAATTGGACAACAACCTTGGATTTCCCTCATTAGCATTATTAACAGTACTGGCCACTCCTAAGTGGGCAAGAAGATGATGGCCCCTGTCCCAGAGAAGGCAGCAGAGCTGTTTTTCCTCATGTGACACTGTAGAGGGTACCACTTGGTTTCTGTCCAGGCGCCATTCTTCCAGCAGCTCTCATCCTGCAAAAAGCTGATGCATATCCCAGATGACAGTATGTAAGCTGTATGGATGTAGAACTTATTTGAACTATGTGTGGTTCTGAACATGCCATCAAGACCAATTATTATCAATACCTCAATCTAACTGCTATTGTAACATGGTGGCCCTCTACTCTTTACTTAATTTACTTTGTGGGATTACTGCCAAAATGCACTAGCATAAGATGGATCATACAGTTTGTAGACATCATAACCTCCTGGGCCACCCCCAAAGTTTTCCAGTAACATCTAGACCCAAACTGAATTATCTTCTGTGGACTCAGCGTTTCTCCTGTGTGATTGTTTAACCCCCAAAAGGCCCCTTTGTACATTCAGCCTGCCCCACTCAAGTGCATCATGCAGAGTCTGCCACAAAGAACTTGACCTGAGTCATGCCATTAGCATCTCTCAGAATAAGACAGGTAAGGGATTAGAGATGCTGATGCAGAGTCTGAGCAGGGATTTTTTGCTTTCCCTCTTATTTGTCCAAGTCTAGCTCCAAAACTCACCATACCTCTGGAGTCCTTGCAAAGTTCAGTGCAGAGGGAGGAGAAAGTCCCTTTCTTGCCTTGTGTGTGTACTTGGAGTGAGATTGGGAGGAAAAAGTATTCCCCAGGGCAGCAAGTTCACAATGCTTTTCATAAGATACCACATGCTTCATCCTTGACTGTTGTCCAATACAAAAGTCCTGATGTCTCTCCCATGTGACACGGGCTTGTGGAGAGAGCACAGATCTTTTGGGTCAACAACTGGTTGCACAGCAGGTGTTGACAGTAGGGATTTGCTTTTTACAACCATGTGACAGTCGAGGAACTCTACAATCACACATGGGATCCACCTGACAAAGCTTAATCAACAAAACAGGGCTGAAGTGACGCCATCTCAAACATATGCTCATAAATAAGGAAGTGTCTTCTGGACAGCATTATTGGGAAAGCTCTCATGTCTCTTCTGGGGAATCAGCCTGACTGGGTGCCTCTCTGGAGGGCACTAATTCATTGCACTAATGCAAGCAGCGTGGGGAGCAAATGGGAGGGCTGAGAGATGTGTGTGCAGTTGCAGGGCTGTAATATCACTGGGATCACACATCTGGGTGGAACTGCTCCCACCACAGCCACACTGCTGGGGGTGGCTGCTGGCTCTCTAGGAATCACAGGCTTGCCCAGGGAGGGCAAGGAGGGGGAGCTGCCCTTTGTGTGACAGTAGGATCATGTGGCAGTATCATGTGGGCCTGGGGCTGGACATCGAGCTAGCTGGGAGGTTGTGGGTCAGGGTTACAAGGCAGACCAACACTGGCTGCATTGCGATGGGTGCCTGCTACCAATGTCCTGATCAGGAATAAATAAAAAAAGCCTTTTTTAACCACCCCAATATTTTCTACAGGGACAATACATCAAGGCACAAGAAATCCAGGCTTCTGGAGCACACAGATGACAACTTTCTGAGACATTTGATCAAGATGATTACACACAAGACAGTTGTTCTGGATGTCATATGTACAAGGCAGAACTGATCAGGGATGTGAAAGTACGGCACAGCCTTTGAGTTCCATGAAATGATAGAGTTCAGGATTCCAAGAGAAGAGCAAACAGAAGAGTCAAAGCCCTGCAGGGAGAGCCAACTTAGACTCTTCATATATCTGCTTGTAAAAAGGGGTGATCCTTCCCCTCTTCTGAGATATGCCTGGGTGCTGTGCCCCAGTCTGGGCTCCCCAGTAGAAGAGAGACACAAACATAAGGGAGAAATTGAACAAAGTGACACAAAGATGATTGAGAGACTGGAAAATTTAAGGAGAAGCTAAGAGAGTTGGGACTGCTCAGTCTGCGGAAGAAAACACTGTAAGGGATCTTAATCATGTGTAGGAACACCTGATGGATCATGTAAATAAGGTGGCATCTGACTTTGCTCAGTAGTTCCCACTGATAGACAAAATACAACAAACACAAAATGAGATATAGGAAACTGTTTAAACGTAAGAACACCTGCTTTACCATGAGCATAGCTGAACACTGCCTCAGGTTTCCCAGAGAAGTCATGGAGTATCCATTCCTGAAGATATTCAAACCTGACTGGACATTATCTTGAGCCACCTGCTGCAGCTCATTCTGCTTTAATCACAGGGTTGGTGCCTTCCAGCCTCAGCTATTTCACCATACTGTGATTCATCATACAGCTGAACCAAAAGGTGTCAGGAAAGCTTTGGCTTCCTATACAGAGGACTACAGTCCTGGCTACAGCCTCATCTTTCAGGATCTTGCCCCTCATGACTGAGACACTGGCAGAAAAGGGATTCAAATGCAGAGGAATCTTTCTGCTCTCTTCAGATTGTTCATGGCTTCAGGTCAACACCACTGAGAGATCTGCTTTCACATTAAAGCCCACTGTTTCATTTGCAGTGGAGAAGGGGCAGGCAGCAGGAAGGGGAGGCACTGTACGAGGTTCAATTTTTCTATGAAATTTACCTACAAACCAGATCTGAAAATCTGGGTAAGGTGGAGGCAGGAGGAATCCACAGCTGGAAGGAGGAAGGGAGAAGGAGATGATGAGTTTTATTTTAAACACATGTACTAATCATGGCACAAAAGAGAAATAAGGGTGGGAAACTGCAGCTGGGAGGGGGAGGGCAGGCAGAGGCGCTGATGATTATTGTAGATACATTTATTAAATCATTACTCCAAGCAGAAAACCAGGGTGGGAATATGCAGCTGGAAGGTGGAGGGCAAGGGGAAAACAGCAATTTTATATTCAATGTTTGCAATGAGCATGGCTCAGAATGG
This sequence comes from Pseudopodoces humilis, assembly GCF_049639895.1. Lineage (NCBI taxonomy): Eukaryota > Metazoa > Chordata > Aves > Passeriformes > Paridae > Pseudopodoces > Pseudopodoces humilis. The sequence continues at coordinate 22,617,981 of NC_142200.1, forward strand.
GGACTAGGGGCACAGCCTTGCAGCTGGAGGTGGGAGTGCCACAGGAGAACGCTGGTTCTTAAACCTGTCACATTAAAATATGCACATCTTGCCTCCAAGAAACCCTGGTGCAAAGGCTTTGTAAAGCTTGTGGAACAGGAGAACTTTTATTTTAAAAGAGTGAGGAGGAAAGCTTGTTCACCTGCTGGGTTTTTGCTAAGCTCTTGCAGCTCTATTACAAAATTACTCCATAAACTTTTACAGCTGGCCCCATGCCAGCAAAATGTCATTATTAATACTGCTATGGAAAGTGCCAACAGAAGTGAAATACTCATGGGGAGACACTGCAAAAGACATACTAAACTGCAGACTTCAGAGAATCAGAAGGGAAGGGGGAAGGGGGAGAGAAAACCGCCATATGGACCCTGTATGAACTAACTGAGCTTATACCAGAACAGAGGTCAGTCATCAAGACCGGTCAATGCCAGCAGGTTTCCAGCTTGTAAATGCATCAGCTCTGGCCAACAGAAGTAGCATGGGGATGTGATTAAGGTGGGGAAAGGAACTATTGAGTGCTTTAGATGGTTCACAGTGATAAGAATGAAAATGCAATATGCAAGCTATGGAGAGGACATGGTCCTGTCTAGAGCTGAATGTTTCCTTCTTTCAAATCAGTTGTGATAGCAGCTGCTACTCGGAAATCCATGGGGTCTGAATCTCAGCTGTGTCATCTCCCCTGGCCATGCTATAGACCTGTGCTACATGGTCTTTCATTCTGTGGCCAAACTGCTGAAGAACTACTTTGACCTGGCTAGAATCATAGATCATAGAATGGATTGGGTTGGAAGGGTCCCAGAAGATCATCTCATTCCAACCCCCCTGCCATGTGCATGGACCCCTTTCACTAAACCAGGTTCCTCAAAGTTTCATCCAATCTGGCCATAAACACTTCCAGGGATGGGGTATCCACAGCTTTTCTGAGCAACCTGTGTTGAGCACTGTCTTATCACCTTCTCAGTAAAGAATTTCTTCCTAGTATCTAATTTAAACCAACTCTTTCAGTGTAAAGAGAGTCCTGCCACTACATGCTCTTGTAAATAGCCTCTCTCCATATTTCTTGTGAGCCCCCTTCAGGTACTGGAAGGCTGCAGTTAGATCATGCTGAAATCTTCTCTAGGCTGAACAATCCCAGTTCTTCTAGCTTTTCCTCATAGGAGAGGTGCTCCATCCCTCTAATCTTGGCCCCATCTTGGTGGTCCTCCTCTCCAACAGGTCAATGTTCTTCCTGTGCTGGGGGCTCCAGAGGCCAATGCAGTACCCAAGGTGGGGTTTCAAGACAGCCGAGCAGAAGGGCAGAACCCCGTCCCTCACTCTACTGCCCATTCTGCTTTGGATGCAGCCCAGGACACAACTGCCTTTCTGAGGTGCAAGTTCACATTGCTGGGTCATGTCCAGCCTCTCACCCACCAGCACCCCCCGTCCTTCTCAGCAGGGCTGCTCTGGATCTGTTCATCTCCAGCCCGTGTTGATACCACAACCCAAACCCCAGTCCAGGTGCAGCACTTTGCACTTGGTCTTGTCAATCCTCATGAGATTCCCATGGACCCACTTCTTGAGCTTGTCCAGGTCCCCCTGGACAGCATCCCCTCCCTCAGGTGTGTCAACCACACCACTCACATGGTGTCATCTGCAAATTTGCTGAGGCTGCACTCAATCCCTTCATCTACATCATTAATGAAGATATTGAATAACACTGGTACCAAAACAGACTCCTGAGGGTCACCACATGACACTGATATCCATTGGGACTGGAGCCACAGACCACTACCCTCTGGATGCAACCACCTAACCATTTCCTCACCCACCTAGAAATCTGCCCATCAAACCCATTTCTCTCCAATTTAGAGAGAAGGACATTGTGGAGGACTGTGTCAAAGACCTTACACAAGTCCAGACAGATGACATCCACAGCCATTCCCTTGTCCAGTGAGGTAGTCACCCCATCAATGGAAGGCCAGTAGTTTGGTCAAACAGGACTTGCCCTTGGTGCAGCCATGCTGGGTGTCCTTAATCACCTCCCTGTTCTCTGTGTGCCTTATCACATCATCTAGGAGGATCTGTCCCATTACCTTCAGAGGCACAGAGGTGAGGCACACAAGTTGGTAGTTCCCAGGATCCTCTTTTTAACTCTTTCTAAAGATAAGTGCAATGTTTCCCTTTTTCGAGGCACCTGGGACTTCACTTGACAGGAATGTGAATGGGAAATTGCCCCACACCCGTAGCAACTCTGCAAAAAGTTTCAGAGCTGCAAAGAAAAAAATGTTAAGCCTTTTTGTAAAAGTTCTATAGATGTAGATATAGATTCATACACAGGTTCTGGAGTCACAATCACGACACTGGGAAGTGTGTGCTGTCATCCAGCTCTTGAGTTTGGACACAAAGGGCCAACACAAAATAAGAAACTGGCATCATGTGTTGCTTGGACATTGATCTACTGTCTCGGGAAAGGACACAAGCTGGAGATTTAGAACTGGATGAGGAAAAATAATTGCCAAACTTTGAATAATCTGTCCTGAAGTCAGTCTGATACTCAGAACAGTCTATAAGTAATGGAAAAATCAGATCTATAAAAGCTCATACATTCACTCAGGCCCCCAGTTAGCCTGGTTTCAATTCCTCCCTGGATAATCTGAGAGAAGCTGACTGTCAGTCAAAGATGTCACATTAAAGCATATGTTTTTAGTTCCTTTCAATACTGAAAAATTGTCATGTTCTCATCTGCAGGTTGTTGGGATATTCTCTAGTTTAACTGCTTTCCTGAACAGGATTGCTTTATTGAATCAGGGCCACGGAAAACATCTGTCTCTGTAGCACAGGGGATGATCTTCACAAAGCTCATCATCAGGAAGTCCTTAATGAATAAAGCACTAAACCAATTTTTTTTTTTTTGCTATCAATTAGAGAATGAAATTAAATAAATTAAATAAAACAAGACCCGTATCATTATCACATAGCTATTTGTGATTGATATCTTTTGTGCTCTTTGGGTAGCAAAACTTCTTAAAATGATAGAATTAGTCATTAGAAAATAAAAAGTCAACTTTCCCTTTACTTGCCAGTGAAAGATTGTTTCTTGTACTTTCTAATGCTCACCTAGATTAATTTCAAAAGACTAAAGGATTCACCACTTCTCTTTTTTTCTTGGGGCAAAAAACTCCAAAGAGCACAGAATTAGGAATATTTCTAAAGTTTAGTTTAAATCTCTTCCTTCCTAGCTCTATTTACATTTAGACTCCTTCCTAGAGAGTAGCCTAGAGAGTGACATAAGAGTCATATGCTATTATGACTGATAGTATATCAGTTTACACTTTTAATATCAGAAATTAAAACTTATATTTATAGTTATACATATATATATATAGATATAAATATAAATATATAAAAATAAGGCTTTATGAACAAATATAAGCTGCTTCCATTGATGGTCTGTGGGTGTTGACATTAAGAACACAACAGTATTGGGTTGATTCTGTTTTAGTCTTGTCTTTATAGCATACATTGCATTGAAATTAGTGCATTTATATGAAAAAAAATTTGAATTTAGAAGTTAACAGATTAATGTACAATATTTTTATAGAAAAACAAAGTCCATTATGCTTGATTTTATCAAATGTTCTCCATACAATAAGCAATTGCTTATGCTGTGTTGTGTTATAATAATTAACTGGAATTTTATATCCCTTGTGATTTGATTTCAAGATAACAAATAATTCCAAAAATGTATAAAGAACTTTTAATCTATGATTCCAGCCATGAAACCATTCTATAGGTAGGAAAACTGAAGAAAGTCAAGTACTTCCCTCAGATCAGGTAGGTGCATCAGGAAAAGTCTGTTCTTACCTTGACAAGACAACACCACAGATAGGCTATTTCTTATATTTACATTTAACATATAATAATCTAAGACTAACAACATCAGTGAAATCTCCATTGATTTGTCAGGTGGAAGTAAAAGGAGTCAGATAATTTTTTATTTATTTTTTGCAGTTTTTCTATTCAGCCAGACAGGTGTGCTGGCCACATTATGTTACCATATGTCTGGAGAAATTGTTTTTAGAATAGCTAATACTATATTTGAGAAAATTTCATGTAGCATATGCCATTTAATATATACAAATTTTGTCCATACAATTATACAATTGGGTAAAATATACAAAATCAAGTTGTAATTAAGAGGATTTTTGGTTATAAGCCAATGCAAATATTATTCTCCTATTATTCCAGGAAGAGATTAAGTGTAGAGTGGTGACTTGTGCAGTGTCTGCCAATTGCTGACTAATTGCATGCCCATCATTATTGCATCCACATATACAATGTGAGTGAAAATTCAGAGCAGAACCACGCTGCACAGCATACTTCAAATAGCAGTGGTCATTTTGAGGCAAATTATTATATATTTGTTTCATGTTAATTTCACCTAGTTATTTTAATGTCCTCAGGGATTTAGAGCATCACAGCACTGGAAATAAAGTACTGGACATGTTTCTAATATAAATAAAAAGGCAGAGAATAATACATGTGCACAGACTGTACAACTTTTTCAAGTTTATTTCTCAACAAAGTATAAAATTAAGAGAAAACTACACCACAATGCTCTCTATGTATCCTGTCTATCAGTGAATGGTTTACAAGACAGGATCCTGGGAATGTTGTACATTGTAACGGGGGAAAATAATTAGAGCAACCACAATGTATATACAGCCAGAGAGACATCTTGGAAAAACATTTCCTATAATTGCACTGCGACAAAATGTGCAGTAAATATTCTGCACATGGTGAAAATTACACCACAATTAATGGCAGGCCTCTAACATAATTAATTCTTAATGTTTTTTGGTAGTTTAGAAAAAAAACCTATCATGGTGTGCTACTTCATGTGACAATATTGTTAGACAACAATTCTCAAAAATATTCATAAGCCAGGCAGTGTTGGTGCTGGCAAAAAATTTCTGCCTATGTTCAAAATACCTCTCCCTGACCTCATTTTAAGTTGCATGTTAAAACTTGAGATATTAAGACAACAGATTAAGAACATTCTCCAATTTAATTGATTCATTTTGCTGAAAAATATGTCTATATTTAGAGAAATGGAGGTTGACTTCCCCTCTTTGCTATATTTGGTATCCTGTTGCATGAAAACTGTGGTGTTGCATGTCCCTTTAATCATAACAAGTGGATTCTTTTTATAGCAGTGTGTGTTCAAAGCTATCCCCCAAAACAGGACAATTAGCAATTTGCAATTGCTAATTGAAAGACAAGCTGCGTTATTTTGTTTCTTCCACATCTGGGATGGCCAGGGACAGTCAGATATAGCAGTTGTGACCTTAGTGAAAGCTAAAGCAGTATCCCAACCCTGTGTTAATGGTAGCTGTTCAAGGGGGCATATCCCTTGAACTTAAGTGAGTATTACTGTATGGATATCCCAGTAATTTATAATCTCCTCCACCACTTAAAGACCCACTGATATTTGCAGCCATTAAATGCCTCTTCCATGTCCTGACCACACACAGCAAGGCTAATTACTCTTGGGGAACTTAAATTCCCACTTCAATTTCAACAGGACTGCACTTAATTTCTGCTCAAATCTCTTATACAGCAACAGTGTTTGCTGCAGAGGCTATCAGAACACAGGGCTCCGAGGAACTTTCTGGGACATTAAGAAAATTCCCCTGTTACTGTAAGCAAACACATTGTATAATTTCTTTCATACACTCCAACATAAAAGTTGTTGGGTTTTGGCCTCTGTTACTCAACTGGAGAATATTCCAAAATGCACTTGCTCTAAGAATGAGGAGTTGCCTTCTAGTTTCAAACTTAAACTTGTTGTTTTTGGTTTTTTTTCAGTTGACAACCACCTTACATGTGAAAATATTTTAATTTAATTAAAATTACTTTTCTCCCTGCTGCTTTCCCTTGTTCCCTCTCCCTTACCCTCATTTCACCAGTCTGACCAAGACCATCTCTTCCATCCTCTCACAGGGACAAAGACACTTCTTTTGAATCTCTGTGGGTCCTTGTCTGCATCTGCTAGGTTTTCAAATGGTTTTCTAAAGACAGAAGTTAAGATGACATCTAGCCAAAGCCTTGTAGGGTGATGCTAGTGTTTTCTGCCTGCACTGGCAGTAATTCGACAGACAAATTCTGGAAACTGCATTTGTCTTTTTGTGGTTACATCACATTGATGGCTCTTAGTCAAACCTTGATCAAATTCTTCTATGAACAGATTTTTATGAACAAAGATTTTTTTACATTATTTTTATTATTATATTTTATTCTATTCCAATTTTGGCTCTTAGACTTTGCTCTCTCCAAAAGACGTGTATTGGTAATGCCTCTAAGCCCTGCATATCAGTACATTTTGTCACGACCCTATTAATATTTGCATCAAGTCACTGAGAAAGTATTGAACAAAATCAATCTTAGTTACCAGTCTGGTTTCATCCCTTTCCACAGACTGCTGCTGTCCACACTCATGAGTCCTGTTACCTGCTTTACAATGCCGCCTCTGATTCCTCTCATTAAGACAACAAAAAGTTGCCCATTTGTTTCCAAAGCATGTTTTCTTAAAATCTTGATAGATGATTCTTTACACATTATTTTTGTGGAAAATGTAATAGTTTAGTGTCATCTACCTTTGTTATTATTTGTCTTTTTCTGTGTTTGATTTATCTCCTAGTGCTCCTGCAGTATCTCTTCCAAAGGCCAAAGTAGAGCCTTACAGACAGTTTAGATCAGACTTTTATGTCCATGGCTGTCTACATACCTTTTCCTGTATTTAAGTACAGCTGTCTTCCCATTTGTCCTCATGGCCAATATTGTCATCCCTCCCAAGCACTGGGGCAAAAGATTTATTACACATTAGAGAGTTCTCACACAATTCTCACTGGTTTTGACTTTTGCAACAAGGATTTCCTCTAGAGCAGTCCTTTTTTCATCTCCTATAGGTTCCCTGCTTATTCCCAATATCCTTCCTGAGGCAGTAGTTCCCTCTGCCAGGTCTGAAACACATCCCTATGTAATTTTCCCCATGGCACTTTAATGTATTCCTCGGTGTCTTTGACCTGAAGCATTTCCAAACCTTTTCCACTTTGAAGACCCAGCGAAACCCAGCCCCAGCTGTCTCTCCTAACCAGTTCTTTCAATTTTTCAAAGTTTGTTCCAGTTAAGTATGAAATCTTAATTAGAGAACTATTTTTTTGTTTATCCTTCCATTCAAACTGAGTCAGCTCAAGACCACTCATGTTAAACAACTGTCAAGTCCCATCCAAAAAGTGACTGAACTTTATTGGTGGATGAAGTGATTGCTGCCTGCAGTACATAGAGCCAAGTCCTGACACCTTTCCTCTGCCCTCTTTAATCTGGCATAAGTTTGCTGAAATCAATGGGAGTTTTGTTTATGTAACTAAAGGATTGGGCCTACAGTTCATAGTTTTCTTTGAAATCCCTTAATATGAAAGGTACTACACAAATACATTATTATTTTACTTTCTTTTTATAAAGCACAAAATATTATTTGCCATTGAAAGTTTATGGAAACTTGAAGCAATGGCAGTTGGCATTGACCTCTTCCCCAGCATAGGAGTCCCTAGGATAACACAGATGTCATGTGCAATGAAATTAATGTTGTGAGCACAGCTGTTTAGTAAAATTAAGTAAGATAAAAAGAAACAATTACCTAATTTGATATGGGATCTTTTTAATTTTTTTTTCTTTATCTTATGCTACAGTGTGCAACTTATTGACTCATCCAGTGCCAGATAGGCTTTTTCCCTTCTGTAAAACCAGTTTTCACTTACATTTACTGCTGGGAAGCATTATTTGAAATGATGAAGTGTAGGAAGTAGAGCCAACAAGAACATTTTACATAGTTAGCAAGTACACCCGGACTTCTCTTCTGCAATTTACTTAAGGACTTAACTTGATTGTTCTCAGGCTAATATGCACAATTTGGAATTTGAAATAGCCTTCTACAATGTTCAAGCACAATCCCATAAACTGAATCAATTGTGAAAGTAAGTCTTACCTCAAGACCCCACAATGAGGTATCTATTACCAGGAGCTCTAAGCAAATGTTCTTTTAATTAGCTACATTTATCTTTAATGCCTGTTTTGACAGAAACTCTAACATAAACATACATTACAAATACAGAAAATCCAGCTCAAAGTATGGTTAATTTTTATGCTTGACAGAGCCATTTGGAAAAAATAACTGTGACCTTTTTGGAGCCTGGAAAAAAAAATCTTAATGTGATGTCATTATAACACAGTTTCAGAAACCAAGAAGAAACAGTGGCATCTGTAGCTAAAGTACAATAACAATTCTTAAACTATTCCTGAAATGTGGTAATAAAACCTTAAAAAGACCTTTGGGCCTTCTGCTGAGGCAGCTGAAAAATCATGTTAAATAATTTCTGTAAGGACAACAGTAATTATAAACCTGATTAAAATTTACCTACATTTTATTCCTCAAGTGTCTTAAAAGAGGACTGTGAAACCAGATGATTACAGAGCACACATGACGGATATAGTCCACCAACCATGTCCATTGCCATGGAAACAACAGGAATAACATTATCTTTAGTGTCTATTTCTTCACAAAACTTTTCATTTAAGTCTTGCTGCCAATCTAAGCAAAGTCCATATGAATATTTAAGTACCAGCTCAAAAAAACAGGTTTGCTTCCCCCACCCCACAGAAAGTGTGACAGACATTGTTGAATGTTGCAGGAATGATAGTAGCCTGTGTCCTCTCGGTCCCAGCTGTACTCAGCTGCTTCTCAACTGACTTTCTTTGGGGGTTTTGGGGGGTTTTCTATTTGCCTTTTTTTTTAGGTCATTTGATTAGGGTTTTGATTTCAAGGTGTCCTAGTCAAACAATTTAAATGTTGCTTGAAAGAATAAACAAACCAGGTGATAAAAATTACTTTTTTTCTCATTTTCTGCATCAATGAAAGGAACCAGAGACAGAGCAGAAGACAGAGTTTGACAAAGACCTGAGACAATACAGATGTATTTTATGGATCATCATAACCTTGCAAGTGAGCATGTGGATTACAAAACCATAAATCTGAAGCGGAATGAGAAAATGTACACACATAGAGACAGCAAACGGCATTGAACCATACTAACCTGAAAAGGTCTATGTTCACCCTCTCTGTTATGGATGTTTCATTTTCAAGAAAATAAATGTTCTGTCCTGTCCTTAGCTTTTCCCTCTTATCCTACTTCATAAAAATAAGTAGGACATAATGTTGTATGCAAAAATTCATACCCAGCCCTCCAAAAGCCACAAAATTGCATATTTTCTGGTTTATTCTCAACTCAGAAGTATATGGGACACATCAATGGTCTGAAATGAATGTATGAATACAGTGATTGCGAAAAATAGTGGCTACTCAAAAAGAATCTCCAGTATTTGACCTGCTTGTTCAAGTGTCTCCAAAAAAGATTCATGGAGCAAAGGCTCTACTTTCCCCTAGGAAAGTACACGGCAAAAATCCTATTGGTACCACTGGGGAGTGGTTAATTTAGTTCCCTCTCACAAAGTACACCTAGCAGGTCCATCCCATGGCACATATATACAGGTTAAAGCATTTTAGCCACAAAATTGTCTCACCATGTGTTCCCACAGCCAACAAGCTCAATGATGTGTTATGCCACACAGTCACTAGATCAAGAGTTGTTGCCAAAAGTTGTGAAAACATTCCTGGAACCATGTGAATATGATCTGTGCCTTTGATCCATGCAATATGCACACCTATGAAAAAATTACCTCTAACAAAAAATTGAGGATTTGAAGATGTCATGCTGAGTAAGACCATCTGCTGAAGAATTTCACACATTGGGAAGCCAGTGTGGAATATGCATCATGGTCCCTGTGGCTTGTGGAGGGAGGGCTGCAATGCAGAGACTCATACCAACATTAGCTGGAAGTAAAACAGCCACAGCTGTGTGCTTTACAGCTTGGACTGCTGTAGGAACATGCCCAAAACACTTGTGCCTTGCTGCCTTCAGCATACCAGAAACACAGCTTTATGCAGGCAGTACCCGGACTGCTCCCTCAAGTTCATTGGTGCACTCAGGGGCTCTGAGTCTGTGACAGGGGCACAATGGCCACAGACAGCTGAAATTTCTGCTGAGCTGCAGATATTCTCAGCTGAGGGATATCACATTACTTCAGTGCTTTCCATTTTCACGTTCAAAGCTCGGCATACCTGTGCCCTGACCCCTACTTAAGTCCAGTGTCTTATCATATTCCCTCTCCATCCTCCACTGAGGCCACTGTTTTTAGACTAATTCCCTTACATTCTATACTTCATGGAGAGCATTTTATTTTTACTGGTCAATATTTGGGTCCCCTAGTTTTACAAAGAGGATGTTTTACCTGGTATGAGAGTTGCCTAGTGCTATTAAAACAAAGCACCCCATACTATGCAAAATGCAGGGTGGTAGTGTTGTCCTTACTGCACAAATGAACATACAGTGCATTTTCCCAGGCATGGTATGGTCACTAACCATCTTAGAGCTGGCCAGAGGCTCCCACAACACATATCTTTGTTTTTACTCCAGAAGAAGTTGTCATAGTTCCCATTTGCCTCAGGTTTTGCAACCGGCATAGAGGACAACCAAAAAAATCTATACATTTTTTCCAGGACAGAATCTTCTTATTTTACTTAGAAAAAATATCTGTGAAGGTCTCACTACTTCTGTCACATTACTCTCATTTCTGTGTTGCTGAATAAGCAGGGTTGTTCACCTGCTGCCTCAAACACAAAAATTGTCTTCATATGCCTGGGTGAGAGAGGCTGTAGGATGACTTTAATACAGAACATATACTCCCTCAACGACTGGCTTTGTTTTCTGAAACATCTGTAACCTGGGGCCTGTTCACCCTGTATAGGAGAGGAACAACCACTGCTGAAGCCAAACCCAGTTCAGCCACCACCTGACTTTACCTTCCACATTCTTTCATTGCCCTGCATTGTTTTGTTTTGCCTCTGACACAAATTTGTCTGCCAGTTGGGGTTCTCACTCCTCAGGACTCCCAGGGGGTCACCACAATTCTTGCAGAAGTGCACAGCCATTTCAGGGAAGCAGTGTGCACACATCACACACAGTTCTTTACCTTCTTCCCTCTTTGGCTCCCCAGAAAGCAGAAACCCAGTGAAATTGCTTTGCAATGTGCTTATAAAGTTTTAAATTCAGCATTTGCTGTTTTCAGCTCTTATTGGAAAAACGGTTCAAAGAAATTAACCTTTCCTTGGACCAGAAAGTTGTGCTGCAAATAACTAGGGAGAATTTAGGTCCCAATAAATATGTCCTGCAGCTATTAAGGGGAGGTAAATAGACCAGACAGAAAAGGACTGGAAACAACAGAGTGGAGCAGCTGCATGCATTGCATTAAAACATTTATCATCTGGCCTAGTTGGAGTTCTATTTTACATTGTGAATCTATTATATTTTGGCTTAATAAATGTGAATTCTCACATTCTTCCAAAGTTTTAAGTAAGTCCAGATACACTTCCCACACATTTCTTCCTGATCTCAAGTTGTGTTTTTTAACTACTACATCAGTGATAGATGTCAAGAAATACATGAATAAATAAGGCCTTGTCAGGTGCATTTATCATATCAAAGTCCCTTTCCTCCGACAAGACGTACAGACAGGCTTCTAAATTTGAAAATAAGCTTCATTCTCACTGGTAAATATTAAATGCCACAAAAAAGAACCACAAATTAAATTAAATGAACAGATAGATGTTGAAAACCATGCTGTTAAAGATTTTGAGAACAAATATACCTAAAACTAGTTTAAAATATACACAGTGAACAGAAAAATGCTGTTTCCTACTGCCTTTGGGAAGTGCCCTGTATTACTACAGGTGAGACTTTTCTTTCTTCTCTCAGGCAGCAAAATGGTGTGGCCAGCAGGAGCAGGGCAGGGATTGTCCCCCTGTACTGGCACTGCTGAGGCCACAGCTCGAGTGCTGTGTCCAGTTCTGGGCCCCTCAGTACAAGAAGGACATTGAGGGGCTGGAGCGTGTCCAGAGGAGGGAAATGGAGCTGGTGAGGGGTCTGGAGCACAAACCCTGTAAGGAGCGGCTGAGGGAGCTGGGGGTGCTTAGCCTGGAGAAAAGGAGGCTCAGGGAGACCTTATCATTCTCTGCAACTGCCTGGGAGCAGGATGTAGCCAGGCGGGGTCAATCTCCTCCCAGGTAACCAGAGAGAGGAGAGATGGAAATAGCCTCAAGCTGCATGAGAGAAAAGGTGGGAGGAAGGGAAGGAAGGGAAGGAAGGGAGGGAAGGGAAGGAAGGGAGGGAAGGAAGGGAAGGAAGGGAAGGAACCCTCTTTCCCAGCCACTGTTGCAGAGCTGTGCTGAATTCTGTCTTTTTCCATAGCATCCACTTGGATTATAAATATTTAGAGAAGAAAGTCAGACTAATGGGTGACTGTGAGTAGGGAGACTGGGCACACCAGGACTCAACCTCATCCAGTTCTTCTTTTGCTGCTCTGATAAAAGCAGGTAATGGTAACATTATTTTTCTAAAGGCAAAATCCTGCTCAGCAGGGCAGAAGTACTTATGATATTCTTTGTATAATTGTTAACAGAAATTATTTTTAAAGTTAGACATAAATTTTTCTACAAGCCTTACTAAGTTTGAAATTACCTTGAAGATGTTTAATGCAATTAGCTTTCAGACATTATTTCTATGTGTTAAAAATGTGCTATGAAGAGCTAGAAACCTGAGAACACACTGAAGTGCAGAGTGGGCTTGAAGAATTAAATGAATGTAGTCAGAGAGGATTATGTATTACCAAAATGAAAGGTCCCCAGATCTGGGAACCAGTTTACTGATTCTTGTCAACTGAAATGAGTGAAATGAGATCTGTTTTCCTTTTTTTTCCTTTTCTTTCTTTCTTTTTTTTTTTCTTTCCTTTTTCTTAACTCCTCAGGAAAGGAACTGTGAACCTGAACTATTTGCAGGAGAAGGTGATTCAGTGAAAGGACATGAAGTAGGTGTCTCAAAATCTATATATAAATAAACCCATTAGAATTCTCCAATGGGAAAAAAATAACATTCTAGAATTACTAAAATGCGGAGTCACCCATGTTAAGAAATGATGAAGCTCTTTCCACAACCTGATCTGACCAGCCAGGTTGTTTGCCAAGGGTCAATTTACAACTGCCACACAAGGATCATTTTAATTACAGTGTCCAGACAAGCCTCAAAAGTCCCATTTTCCCATTTGTTTTTCTGAGAGAGTGTCACATAAATTGGCTGATCACTGTTTTCCTCAGCCATTTCCAAAAAACCCATGGGGAAGAAGGGGAGAAGGGAAAAAGGAAAGCTGTCAATGCCTCACTCCTGAAAAGACAAAAAGACAGGTGTGGAGGCTTGAAGACAGCTGGATGTTCCTTGAGGAGGGGATGATGGAACAGGGGTGCAGTGCAGCTGGAACCAAAGCGTTGCTCTGGGATGGCAGAAGTGGGTCAGGACGAGTGGTGGGATGGCCAGCTCTGGCAGCAGTGCACAGGGTGGACAGGGAGAGGGATGGGGGCACAGTGGGACCCTGCCTTGGCACGGCAGCACAGCCCTGACCACGACCCTGCTCCTTCCACCTGCCCGCGGGCTGGGCCGAGCGCGGCCGGCGCTCCTGTGCAGTGCACGGTGCCCACCCAGCTCCGCTCAGGCAAACGAGAGGAAGCGGCTCCTCCGGGGGGGTGATCCAATTTACATGCATCTTATGCTGCATTATACAGGAATAAGTTAGACTCTTTGATTTCCTGATTGTAAATGTCCCTCCTGCTGACAGAAAGAGTAATTGCTGTGACCAGAATCAAACTGATGGCTTAAAATGTTGGAGCTGACTTTTGTTCCACTTCTACAATGTATACATTTCTGAAAAATGAGGTTTAGAGGGATAGATATGGTATTGGTGTTTACCAGAAGTATCTTTGAACTGCTTTGTAGTGCCAAAGTATATAGAGGGCTCATTTACTGTGTTGGAAGACTAAATGCAACGGGGCTGTTTCTGCAGAAATAAAATATATGTATGTTTTTATTTCCTGTTCTCTTACATAATCTTGTTATTAGTTTGAAACTCTCCAGGCATTCTGTAGGTGATAAAAAGAGAAGAAAAGTTATTTCTAGAAAGCTGAGAAGTTCTTATTTCTTCTGGTTTTAAACTAAACATGCCAGCTTAAGCAGAAAGGTGTAACCACACTCCGCTTCAGGGACAGGATAGCAGTCGGGCCAACAAATGAAAATAAAGGTCAAAGCAATTTCCATAAGGAGATGCAGCCGAAGGCCACTGGTCCGTTCCCAGAGACACCCGCCGTGCTGTGTCAGAGGGGAGAGCAAGGAGGGCTGATGTTGTGAAGGGAAAGCAGTCCCCAGAAGAAATCAGATGAGGGGCTGTTCTCCGGTTTGCCTTGCATGTCTCTCCTGTGGGTTTAATCACGCTCTTCCAGATCTTCTCCCACACAATGTCATGTGGGAGCAGGGAGGCAGGCCCAAGCTTTCAGCTGTTCCTTGTCCGAGCAGGGCAGATACCCACGTGGTTTGCTCCAGCCCTTCCCTGCTCCTCCATCCACTGCCACTGTTATTAATATATACTCTGGTGCAAATCAGCGCTGCATACTCCACACATACTATCTGAATCTGAGTAAACTCACTGAAAGATGGAGCCTTTGGGGGCTAATCAACCGCTCAAGTGAAAAAGGTTATTTTGATTAGGGTTTGGTAGGCTGAGTTCAGATGAATATTGTTATAGATGCAGCGAAATGGGGTAATAATAATCCCCTGTGCACTCAAATACTTCATTTTCCTAGGTCTGTCCCTTGTCTAGCTGGCCATCCTTCCCCATCCCTTCCCACACTGCACATGTTGCACAGATACATCACCACTTTAGATGATAAGGAGGAAGACTGTCACGCAGCAGTTTCTTCTTCCAGCCTCTTTCCCAGAAACTGTGTCAGCTGAATAAACATTCCTCTCTGTACAAGAAATGAGGAATGAGCTCACAATGAGGTTGATAAGGGTGGAATCCTCCTCCCCAACCCAAATGTACCCAGAAGTGGGGGCAGACCCATGCCCCTGAAGCCCATCAGCCTTCTTCCATCCCTCCCCATGCTCATATCCAGTCATACAGCAGGAAGAGTCATTGGCAAACTAATTTCACATACTCAGCACTGTACCACCTGGCCCTGGCGTTATTTAAAGTGCCTGAAAGGCGGTTCTGACGTATAATAACCTTATTCAACCGCTTACTCAGCTCACTCAAGAACTGTTACCTCATAGTTATCCTATACAATATTTATTATAATTACTATCAAATCACTGTAAATTTTACGGTGTGTTGGATTTGAATCCTAAAGAATATTGGGAAGGAGTAGGAAGAAATTTAGACCTGTACTAAGGATTCCTTAAAATCTTCCTAAACCACCCTAAAATAAAGCTAAGTCTAATAATCTTTGGGGATTTTCTTACCGAAAAATGTGAAAGTATCTGAATAATTTAATATTTACAATGACCCTCTGAAAACTTTTAAAAATAGCTCACTCTGAGGACTAAATCTAAATGGCATTACACAGCCTTGTAAAAACACATAGAGCATCACTTCACGGGAATGTATAAACAGAAAACTAATTTCTCCCTTTCTGTAGGGAACACTGGCAGAAGGAAAAGCTATTGCAAAATATCTGCGTGGCTAAGGAAACTGTGGTTTTACCAGAAGGACTGAGATTAATGGGCACAAGCAAGGGGACAACATGGATAAGCAGTGAGCTGCAGAGATGGGAGATCTCTCCACAGCCACAGCTGCTCCAGGGGAGACGGGCTGAAAAAAAACTGTCTTGCTTAGAAAATATCCTTTGCAGCATTCCCTTGATGAGACTAAGCACCAGCCTGCATGAGGGTATTGTAGACATACAATGCCATTACTTCCTCCTGTTTACCAGCCCCTTGGAGCAGTCATCTGTGGTGGCTGCTTTTTAAGTCCCAAATATTATTTCTACAAATTCCATACCCTTGTATAGTCTTCTCATAATTAAGGTCCTGCTGTGCTACTCTGTATTGGTGATGTTGTGAAAGCCTGTGTGCAGAGCTGCTCCATCTGCAGAGGTTGGAAATGCAGGAAAAATGGCAGCTACCTTTATTCTGAAATGGAAATAGTGTTTCAGTCACCTCTACATCACTCTCCATTTGGTTTCACAAGTACAGCACTAAAGTCTAGTTCAAACGAAGTGCTGCACAGAACTGTTTTAACAAGCTTAAACTCTGAAGTCCCCAGGCCTATTTTATTAATTCTCCAGAGGCTTATAATGGTGCCACTCAAGGGAACATAGCCTATAAGAGAAAGGTATGTTAATTTTTTTATTGTTATACAGAGAAATTAGAATGCATGGATTATTACACTTGCCTCATAACTGTGCACGCTACATGCAAAAAATTACAATAAAAATGAAGTCATGCTTTTTATAATGTGACTACTAGAATAATTTTATATGAATAACTACTATTTGGGATACATTTAAAATACTACAAAATTCTTAGATGGCTGTTTCAGCATACTGTATTAATCAACTCAGGCGTAATTGTATGATGGCCCAAAAGTCAAACTTTTCCTTAAGTTTCCTGACCTTGACCTGAAAAAAATGTTATAACAAAATTTCAGATTGGGTTTCTTTAAGGCAACAGTTCCTCTTACCTAAACATACCTTTGAAATGGAGAGAAAGAGCTTGCTGATAAATGTTTCAACACCATACTTTATTAAAACAAGTTATTTCTGTTGTTTACTATGTGGTTAGGCCATGATGAAAAGCAGATCTTCACCAATACATTTTTGTGCAAATTCCTTACCTTTCTGTTTACAAAAGAAAGTGAAGTACCTTTCAGTGGTATTTGTCACAGAGCACTAGCAGCCAACAATGCACACTGTCAACTGCTTAAGGTTTCACTTCCTAATTAACTTTCCTAGAAGCAAAAGAACTGTCTGAAAACACAAAGCTCTCACATTTACCCTCCTGCCACTCCATCCTATTCATCCCCAGCCGCACGGCTGCGGCCACCAAGAGCAACAAAGTCCTGAAGGAGGGTCCCCACAGCCCAAAACATCAAGGGGGTAACTTGAGCAGCCTGACTACAGAGCAAATTAGTTATCTGCCTTAGTGGGGGCTTTTTTAAGAGATTATGACTCAATTTCAATTCCACCACAGACTCCTCGATGTCAATACTTTTTTAAAACAACCCATTCCTCTTTTTCTTTTTGCTTTATATAAAATCCCATTCAAATTCTGTAGGTTTGTTCAGTGAATGTACTCTCCTCAGGTACAAATCATCTTTTGTTCAACCAAACAGCAAAAATACTAATCATAGCTGAAATTGTTATGGAAGGTGTTAATATTTACTTGCATGTGATCAACAGAAAAAGCAATATTCCATGGACCAGCTCAGAAGTATTGCCACGCTTTCCACTTACAAAACTGCTTTAATTTGAACAGTTCAAAATGAAGTCCAATAAAAAAAGTAGGCATTTATCCTGTCTGTTTCAAAGACAGTCCCCTCCTTCTTCCCATATTTATTTACGGATCAACTTCTGAGTATCATGTATGTCTTTTAGAGCAAAATTGGTTTACCTGCAGCAAAGTTGTGCAATAATTATCAAGGCACAAACCAGCTGAAAAATGGCAAACACAGATGTTGAACACAAATATTATTTCACCAAGTTTCTACAAATAAGCTTTGGCTAAATGTCCTCCTAACAATGTGCCCATCCTCTGCTGCTCATTGACCCTTAGTTTGGACCAGGCTTCTATTACTCTTACCATTGTTTAAAAGCAACATTCACTGAGTCTCAAAGGTGCAGAAAACTGACATGTTTTGAGTTTTCTGCTGTGAGTTACTTTCATGTCAGGATGATGTTCAATTATTAATTGTATTGCACCTTGAACATGTCCAGATGAATGCAGATTGTGGAGCTCTTCTAAACACAGGTTTGCAGCCCAGCACACATTCTGGTAGCTAAATTGCAAAATGACAGATTCATCAACTGAATGAGCTGCTATCAGATAATATTAGCTGGAGATGTCTCAAAAGAAATAGTTGATGTCTGCAGAGGTCTGGCAATTAACTGTTTACAGGTCCAACACCTGCCTCAGTGATAGTATTTATTTCACAAATCATTTTAATGGCCATATTCTCCAGCACACAATATACTTAGCCTTGAAGGTAAAAAGTTCAGCGCCAGCCACCTCTCCACTGCAGCATACAAAGCATCCCGAGAAGAAAGGGAGACAAAGCGCTACAGAGCCGGGTGTTGAGTGATTTCCCTGCCTCCGCCACCACCCAGGTGAGCCGGGGCACAGGGAGGGGGTGGCAGCCCCAGCAAGGCCCGGCAAGGGCTCCTGGGTGTTCACTGGGTGTTCACTGGCATCAAACAGGGCTCCTCCACACTCTGGGAGCAGAGGCCAGCAGTGGCACAAGGCATGAGCTGTGCCCGGGCGATGCTGCTCAGCCGCTCATAACAGAGCCACTTTTACAGTAGAGGAGGCAATGACGCTAATAACCACTAATCCTCTCAAAAGCTTTTTGGTCTCTTGCCAGGTCAGCTTTAATCAACTGTGACTATAAAAAAAAAAGTAAAAAAATTGTGGAGGACTGGGTTACGTAACGCAGCAAACCTTACAAATGCAGCAAATCCAGTCCCCTAAAACCAGGCAGGATACTGCTTGAAAAGCTGCTTGCTCATGGAGAGCATGGACCATCTGCTTAGGAAAACATGACTAGCAAGTAATCACACAAGTAACTATCTGAGTTCTGGTGCATTTGTCTCACTAAATGGCCATGTTTCAAGTCATCAAATCCACAAGCACCATATTTCAATGGTAGGCCAGAAGAATTTAGATTCCCAGTGATGTCAGATCTGAGGTGGATAGATGGATTGTGCTCTAAGCTCCATTTCTCCTGCAGACTCATGAGCATATAATGGCCATAAGCCACTCAAATGCAATGCTTTCATGCCACTTTTATAGCAAGCTCTGGGCTTAGGAACCTCAAGTAATCAACAGTCTAGACATATAGTAAAGATTAATAAATTATTCCTTTCTATAATTAAACAATATTTATGTAAGAAAATACAATAAATGTATTAAGAGCAGGAAATCACATTTTTACTGGGATAAGTCCAGATGTTGCTTCCTAACTGCAAACTATAAAATGTGAATTGCAGTGGGTACCACTGAAATCAGGCTATCTAAATTAAATTAATGAAGGCATTTCCTATTCTGAGAGTTCGAAATAAAAAGAAGACAGCTGTTAGGGTAAGCAGGAAAAATTACAGAAGTGAAAACCTTACCAGATAGCCCATTGAAAAAAACATTTTACACCTTCTATTGAGGAACATTCAATACATTTTTGAACAAGGAACTTAAAATTTTCCATACCTGCAGGATAATACTTTTGAGAGCACATGAGTTATCTGAGAGCACATGAAGTAAGACATGCCTCTGGTCATGCTAAATAGGCTGAAAAATACCCACGGGCCCCTCAAAAGTCAACTTCTGCGCTTAATTCTCTTGGCAGATTTGTGGGGTTTCTTTCTCTCCCTGCCAGATGAATTCTCAGAGATGTACAGCTCACTTTTGCTCACACAGCAGTTGCATGCAGGCAATGTCCCCACCATGGAACCCTCCTCCCTCACAGGCAGCAGGTGACACTGCTGCAGTGCCAGGATACAGACATGGAACACCACGCTGTGGCTTCACAAGGAAAAAATTCATGTAAAGAAGCTATGCCTGGCAAGCATACACAGATTATTATAGATTTGTAACAGCTCTCTGGACACCACACTCCACAAGGAAGATTATCCTTGCTCATATGAGCTTGTACTTTAAACAGGCAACCTGGCAGAGGAGGGCTGCTTTGTGTCCTGAAACACCTTGCTTTCCCTCCCTTACTCCAGCCTGCCACTGGTGTTTTGCAAACCTCTAACTAAAACTGGCAGCTGCAGATATCTCTTTGAAAAATTCCAGGTGTTCAGCAAAAAGATGCAAAGAACTTAGTTTCATTTGCTAAATCAAAAACTGTTCAAATTAGGGAATACACCTCTATTTCTATGGAAGAGCTGCAGCACCAGACTGACACCCATTTTCTAAACTGAAGATCAGGCTTAATCACACATCTCTTGTACATCTCCTCAAAGGACTCTTCTTCCAGGCTGCAGCTAGACAGGGAGAGGGAATTTCCATTTTGTAGGAAAAGTATTGAGTTCCAGCTGAAATATAAAATGCATATTTTGAATTTTTTACATTTTTTTCCATCTGTAGTAAACAGAGCATCTGACTGCATCACTCCTGGACCATCTGAGCCTCATCATGGCTCAGGATCAGGGTCAAGCCAGGGGCTCAAGTAGGTCCCAGGTTACCAACAGATGGGCACCCATTGGCAGGTGTGCCTCCATAATCCCTGGCATTGCTATCCCATCCCACCAAAGGCAGACAGGCAGGACATCACAGTTCTCCCACCAGCTGCATCCCAGCTGCTGCTGGGCATTCAGTGCCCTCTTGCTTTTTCCCCATTACCTTTTGTGGCTTTTGAGTTATCCTAGGTTTTTACATTAGTGTTTTTGTATTTCCTAGAGGGTGCTGGGGAGGCAGAGGGAGGGTGAGAATATCCAGATGATTGTACGGACTTTTCAAGACACAGTCTTTAGTGCTTGGGTGTTGCACTGGTGGGAGGAAGGGAAACCAAACCCCAATATTCTGTTACTGTCATAAACTCCTCGAATTCTCCCACTTTCAATACTTCTAAAATTAGGGTCATGCACCATTGCCTCACTATATCCTTTTCACTCTGCTCTTTATAGATATTCTATATGAGGCAAGTCTACAGTTTCTGTCATCATTAGAGGATTTCATGACAAATGGGCTATAAGCCTGAACCTTTAATCCTTCCTATTCATGCAAGCGTAGAGACCCCAGGGAGCGCTCGCATCGTATTCTCACGGATGAGATTCTCTCAGTGTGAATCTCCTTCCTCTGAGGATATTCAACATCCACCTCATCAATGGTAGCTTTCTGAAAGGAGGTTTCTAAAGCACCTCCATGTGAATCTTCACACTGATGAAGTAGTTATGGATAAAAAATGCATCCAGGCAAAATCCCTGGACACATGGAAGACAAATAGTAAAACTCCTGTTGCCATTAGGCCATGCTGAGCAGATCACATTGTACAAATGCTACACATGGAAATACTGTCAGTGCATCCTAGTTTAAAAATATAATACCCATCTTGCTATTACACCTATTATTTCCTGATGCAAGACATCCTGAGTTTCAGTTTTCCTAGAAAGTATTTTAATAAGCCTAATGCTTTTCCTATCAAATCACTTGAGTGCAGAGATATTAGACTGTATTATCAGATAAAACAGTCATTATCTGGAGAAAAATTTAAATAATGAATTTAATAGGTAGAAAACTGAAAAACAAAACCTGGTTGAGATTATATTTAGAAAAAAGTCAAATTCATTCAGTGAGAAATGTGTGGACAGGACTCTTAAGCACTCTACATAATAAGGTATAAAAATGTGACAAAATAATTATGTAGTTATGATAGTATGATTTTATTGGACTGGTTCCAGATTAAAAGTTATTTTTAAGACACTTCATGCATTCATGCTGATGCTCCTAAAGATAATGTTCTGCTTAACTGTAAAAGTTCTCATTTAAAACCTTTTTCGCTTAATTTCTCTCTTACAAACAGGCTTGCTTCATTAAAGGCACACAAAACTGCCAGACCTGGTCAAGTCATGGATGTGCCTTTAATTCAGATTGGTCAGGCTTGAAGAGGCCAAAGCGCCTGGAACTTGCTGCTATTTCTGACCTTTATAGCTGCCCATGGAGTGTGTGATTGGATGGAGAGCCCTGCAACAGTGTCTGAACTTCTGACTGTGCTCTTGCATCACTTCTCTGATCACAGTGCGATCATATGGGCCAGGCAAGAGAACCATCAGGCCCTGTCCCGCTCCTAAGTACTGAATACACACTATCTGTAGGTGAAAGGTTGTCCAGTGGCAGTCACCTGTAAGAACATAAGGATTTTGTAGCTTAACTTATCCTTACATGCAAACTGCTCCAGTGGCAACAGAATCAATGAATCTGGCTTTCTACAGCCTCGTGTCCTTTGTGTCTTTTTACTGTTCCTCCCCACTACAATAATCTCAGTCTGTCTCTGAGGGACAGCCCAGAGAACACGAAATAGCAGGGGCTGGTGATCTGGGCAGGTTGCATGCGCCGTTTGGGCAGCCCAGGTCTTCTAGACTTTCCTGCAACAGCTGCATTGATCCAAGCCCACCATCTCAATTGAAATGCTTTCAGGTAACTTGTAGGAAGCTGCTGTTTCTCCTAAATCTTGTTAATTTTGCTAAAAATTAAAAAAGCAGTGAAGCATTCAACAGTTGGAAAACACTGATGTTTGTTTTTCCTGAATAACTAATATTAAATTAGCATTTTACTGGGTTTATTACATATGGGTATTTTACTGCAGGTTCCCTATCCCTTTCAATTCACAGGGCAAATGTTTTAGAAATTGATACAAATTACGAAAGGAAGGCTCTTCCCTTCTTTGAAAGACTCTTTCCTTCCTTGAAGACATTAAATTTTATGTCATGAAGATAAAAAGAGTAGAGTCTTGAAGCAAAGGCCATATTTACAGTCCTGATACCAAAGCCTGGTGGGTCTCTGAATGAAGGCTGTTTTTTTCTGCAATGTCAAAAATACAAAGAAGCAAATATTTAATAAATTGATTTCTTAAAGCTGAAAAAGTTGGATAAGAACTTTCCCAAAACAACATTTCCCCTGCAGGATGCAAGTAATCTTCACTTGGGTGAAAAGAAAAAAAAACAAAAACCACCATGAAAAAGTAGCCAAAGTTTAACAAAATTTTCTGAGAACAAGATTGAAAATATGTAGCATCAGCAAAAGTGCTTGCAATAGGAGTTTAAAACAACACTGTATAAAAATTTAATCATAAATTATTTCTTCAAAAGTATCCTGTTCAAAATATCATTTTGCACAATGCATTGCAGCTGAACTTTTTTAAGCTAGAGTATAAAACAGGCATAAATGTTAAACTTGTCCAAGGATCACATCTTTAACTGCAGATCCAATTTACATCTAATTTTAGCTTAGAAACTGGTTGGAAGATTTACTAGTGAAATGCCAGAAAACTTATCCAATGTGAAGTATGGTAAATTGCTAAGGACTGGCTGCACTTTTCACAAAAACCTAGAGATTTAATCCCTTCAGAGCAAATCTTAGTCTTAAAAATGTCATCACACTTGGGCCTTCCAGCATGCTTTATAATTTACTATTATTTGTTGATTCCTATACATGCAAACTCCGCTAGCAGAAGAGAATCCCCAGTACCATAAACTACATGAGTACAGAAAGAGGAAAAATTACTAATTCCCAATGTTACCAGCTATTGTTAATTAGTTCTTCCCTGATCAAATTCACTTGCTTTAAAGCTT
The DNA here is from genome assembly GCF_049639895.1 of Pseudopodoces humilis. NCBI lineage: Eukaryota > Metazoa > Chordata > Aves > Passeriformes > Paridae > Pseudopodoces > Pseudopodoces humilis. Next base: position 22,641,550 of record NC_142200.1, read on the forward strand.
CTTAATTATGAAATGTGCTTGCTAGTTCAAACTAATCCCAAATAAGAAAAAAAAATATTTAGTTGTGCAGCAGAGATTAAAGGGCTTCAACATGCTCACTGTTAACAGGAAGTAAAGAAAATACATTTCTTCATCAAATCATATTCACAAAGCCTCATCTATTTCATCAAAAATGGCCATTAGTGTTATTTCAAAGACGTGCCTGTGGTTTCTGCTAACTACTTATTACACAGCCATCATTTTGTAATATAAACCAATGACTTGGTGATAAAGTGTACCAGTTGGAAACATAAACAGATGCATTATGGATAACTGAAGTACTGCTTTCTCTTCTACAAATTCATTCTATGTCACTTAAAAGGAAAAAATCAAAGGAACCTTATGTTTAATAATATTTAGATATTCAGGATATGCCCAAACTTAGCAAATTAAAGCAGTTCCAATATTCTATGGTGCAGAATACTGAATTCCTGGTTCAAAAATCAAATGAGATGGAAAATGCTTATGATCCCTTGATAAGCATAGCTAGGAATGAATTGGCATATGGAGGAAATAGAAAAGCCAAAAACAGCAAGAGTTGTGCTGTGCAGGGCTTTTGTAATGACTTTGCGGCCCTATTTCCCAGATTATGTTTCCAGTTTTTGAAAATCAGACAGGCAAGGAAGAACATTTTGAAAAATCAAATTCTTCTGCAGAACTATCAGCATGTTTTTGTTACTATCCCATGGTAATGCAGACCCAATCCTAAAACACATACAAAGCCTGTAACCTCACAGGCAAGATAATGTCCTTGCCCCTAGCAGTGCCTTCAAGGAAAATAACACTGTGCAGCAGAGTTTGTCTGTTTGATGGTATGGATAATCTCCTATTCAGGTTACTTTAAAAAGTTTAGACCTTTACTCCTGAATGCTTTAAAAGAAACCTGCAAAAATTAATCATCCTTGGCCTTGTAGCAAGGGATGATTTGATCAAACTACTCTCAGAAGGGAATTTCTATGTATCATCTCATATTTTGAAAGAAAAATAACTAGAAACTTGCAGAGAAAATTCCATTTCTCTGGACAGTCTCCATTAGCTCTCTTACAAATTGTCTTTTTAAATGCAACCCCAAGAGCAGCACCCTTCTCATGAGTCATTTCCCAGTGGAGGAAAGACTTCCTTTATCAACACTTTCAACATTGCTTCCTGCAGCATCCTTATATCCAAAGTAATACTTCACAATCCTGATGGCTGGAGTACAAGAGTGAGAAAAAAACTGTTTGAATTGTCCATTTCAAATGGTAGTTTTTACTGGGTAGTACCCTGTATAGAACCTGGTGAGGAGTTCCTCAAGGGGTTCTCCTGGGATATGTCAGGAAGATTAGAGACACCAGATATGAATTGGAACAAGAGGGATTCAACCTGAATATTAAAAAAAAAATGCACCATCAGACAATTTAGCACAGTAATAGGTTTCCCAGAGACAAAATCACAAGTTGCCTAAAGCCCATCAGGAGATCCTGGGCAGCCCTGTTTTCCAGAGACATCCATAATTTTGGTAGTCCTTTTCAAGTGCTTGCAAAATGAAGAGCTATTTGTGTCCTAACTGTGTCCTTGGCCAGGCACAAAAAAAGATAAAGCAAACCCTGTTGTGTCTGGCTAAGACCAATGCAGTGTGCCATCAAGAGCTGCAAAGCACTCAATTATATCAGCACCAGCTTTATACACAGGTTGGGGAAGTGAAATGGAAAAAAATTATCCCAGAAGTCATCCAGGCCTCAAACAAACAAGAAATTAAATTAACCAGCAAAGTTCTTAAGGGTGACTGTTGGAGAGAAATAGAGAAACTGCTAAAATACATCTTTAATTGAATCAACAGCAACTGAAATAATACTTTATAGCTTCCGAGATGTCCAAACTTGCACAATAGTTAACAGGGCCACAAGTGAACAAGAACTTTTCCACTAATCTGATGTTGACAGTTTACGCAATTCCTGCTTTTTTATTTATTTCCTTTAATCTATGAGGATTTTCATATTATAAACAGTTTATCTTGTCTGTGTGTGATGTTCTGTACAATGATCTAAGGCCATTTTGTATCAACAAAATTCCAAGACAAAACAAGACCCAAATTTGTTTCACATGAAATTCTGATTTTTATTTTTTCCCAGCATGTTTTACAGAAACAAACAAACAATTAATTAAATAGAATTTTTAAAACCCAACACACTATTTTTAGCAAAAGCTGCAAATTTTGCTATTGCTTTTTCTGTGTCAGGTATTTTGGAAGATTTTTTCTTTTGAGAAAATTGAAAATGTCATCATATTTTGTTCAGAATATTTTGAGTAATAGATAAACAATAATTGCAAAACTGGCATAGCCAATTGATTTTCAGCCTCACTGTTGCTCTGTTTCCTTTACTCCATCCTGATTGAAAACACCAGAGGAGAAATATTAGGAGTTAACACTTCAGCTGTTGCCAGTGCTGCCCTACCTCCCTTTCTCCAATAATTTAAAGTAAAAATAAAGAGCAAGTAAGAATGTAGAGTGCTAATTAACCATTAATCAGGAGCCAGTTTCCTGCACTACATCTCCAGACCCATTGCTGGAAAGGAAGCTCTCTACACCAGTGCTGTGATGCAACAGTAAGGAGAGGAGGGATGGACCAGGGCAGAATCTGGTACCAAACACAGGAAGAACATGACAGTGTGAATAAATGTAACACACCTGGTTAGCTTTTAAATCAAAGAAAGGAAAAAAGGGGGGTAAAATTTTAACTTGCAGCTCTTAACATTAATTGCTTAATCAAGACTGACAAGAGTCTGTGTAGCAGGGTCATTTTATATTAAGAACAAACAGTGCCCTCTGTGGTTTAACAGAAAATGTGGTGTTGGTTTCTTCTGTATTGTATTTTTAAACACAGAAGCTAAGAGCACCCAAAATTGCCCTATTTAGTATAATCACTTAGCTCGATGAAAATTCTCAGTCATTTTAGCATGCTTGCCTCAGGAATGCAGATTACAAGTAGCAAACAGAAAGTAATCCACAAATAGCTTTAGAATCCTGTTTGAAAAATTGGTCTGTGAGCTATGTAGGTCTAAAAGCCAAGTGAGTACATTATGATCCAAAAAAGTGAACGATTTTTTTAAATGATTTATGTAAACTAGGAAAGAAAAACTCACTTTAAAACAAACTTGAGTGTGTATTGTTGATATGATCACATTTTAGAATACACTAAGTGTTCCAAATGGCCCTCAGATCAATTTTGGGAAGTAAACAAAGCTCAGCTTTCAATGAGATTTAGGTTTTAAAACACAAGAAATTAGGTATAGGTTAATTCAAACATTCATTAAATCCAGACTGCCATGAGTTATATTCCATGGTCTAAAGTGATGACTAATGCAGATAACAGTCATGCTTATGCAATCTGTTACAGATAACATGTTAAGTAAAATAGTTTGCACAAACTCTAAAATAAAGGATCTTTCCAGTTAACAAAAAAAGCCAAAATTAAAACATAATTTGAAACACGCATTTTGTTCTATATTTGAAATCAGAGACTGTGTCCATATTTTATATACACAAATACACACTCACAAATACACATAACACACACAGACACACACACATGCTCACACACATTATTTTAATAGATGCCAGATGGGAAAAGTGCTTGACATCCAGTTTACTTTCAGCAGCGAATGCAGCAGCCTCGTCATCGTGCTCACAACGGAGCACAGCCCCCACTGGCCAGTGGCACCGTGGCCCCAGGACCTGGTGTGACAAACTTGGTCATGGAGGAGCAATGCCACCTAGGACACATCCTGGGAGCGCCTACTGACCTGGGGAGGAGGAAGCAGCTAAAATCAGTTCCCTTCCCTTGTAGCAGATAAGTCTGCAGATGGAAGGACACAGCCCGGGGGCCTCTGCATTCTCAGCCTCTCCCTTCACAAGGGAGCCTTTGGAGGATTGAAGGGCTGCTGGGAATTTCACACACGGTTTGCTTCTCCCCTGCTCCAGCTGACCTTTGACTCCCCCTCCATGGTTTGGGTGATAGCAGCAGTGCACACCTCTGTAGACCAAGGGCAGAGATGATGGTGAACAGCTGAGCCCAAAGTGGGGTCCAAACCCCTCTGTGTAAGGCACCACTGTTTTTCCCACTATTAGCATCTGGAAAAGTCATCTTTGCTGACAATTTATAGTAACTTGTGTTTGCACTCCTACAAGCTCCAAACTGTGCACCAAGACCTCTCTGGACACTCTGCCAAGCTGAAAGATGCTGTTGAACTTGCAGTCCAAGCACAGGTGACATCAGAGGGAGGTGGACTGCCCTCAGTACATGGCACCTCACTATGCTGAGTGCATATCTGCTTTCCAAAATTTTGATATGTACTGTCTAATCTGCCTTTGGGGGAGATACAGGGAAAACCATAACTTTCCACAGCCCAGTTTCAGTGGTTTGTCATCTGAAGAACCAATGTGTTGCTCTCACAGGCGTCAGAGTGAGATCTGCTGAAGCAGATGGAGGAATGGAAGCAGGTTTGCAATACAATAAAGCTATTACCACGCTTCATTCATGGCTGTTCATAAAAGACTGTGAAGATGTAAAGGGTAATATAAGCATTGAGTGATATTGTTAGTGTTTCAAAAGTTACTTTGGCTTTTAGGTTTGATACATCTACAGCATACAAAAAAGGCCTAATACTGTCCCATAGCTGGAAAGACATCAGTGGGGAGAGAGTGCAAAACAATCTCACAAGTATCTATCAAAACAATTATATTAATTTAGAATAGTTGTATTTGTAAAGTATTATAGCTTAAAGTATTATTACAGTTAGCTGGATGTCTGAGATGGATATGAGAACATGAAAAAATTAAATATTTATTTTACTGCCCTGGATGTCACTTTTGTTATGATATCTGGGTGTAGAGCGCTTTTCTGGCTGGACCTTTCTATAAACTCAGCAGCTCAGGGCACAGCACAGACCTGTCTAAATAATCTCCAAAGGCAGTTTCACTTTGCTGATTGATGCTGATATAAGTGCATGTACATAGAACCTCCTGTTGTATTGTCCCAGCACCTCTTTATCCCCTGGCATGAAACTTAAGCACCTTAATCTTGTGGCACCTGGGAACATTTCCCAGTTCCAAAGTGGTTGGTTTGCATGAAAATTCCAGGGAAAACATTTTGAAATTACTATTCTGGGCTTTTGTAACACAGAGCAGGTTCTAGAGTCCAGCATTTTCAGTGCTACCTTCCCTCTCACCAAATAGAAAATTAATTTCAGTGGAACATCCCAGAGTTGTGACTCAACATTTACAGAAAAAAAAGGCACTTTAAACATAAAAGAAAGAATTAGAAAAAGAGGCTGGGCAAGTGGATACTCCATCAAAATAAAAAAAAAATTGTAAGCATAAAAAGTACAATATATCTATATATAAAAAATCACTTCGTGCTAGCAGAGTCTTATGGGAGCTGTGGGCAAATAATTTCCTGTCTCCACTTTTATCCATGGTTGCATTTCTTGGCAAAATTGCGTCTCCAGGGGTTCCAGAAAGACTCCTAGGCTACACTGTCATATCCTCACTGGGAATAGGATCCACTGATAATATCAATGAAAGTTGTAGGGAAGGTAAAAACAACCCTTAATCAGAGAAAACTAAAATATTCTAAAATTATTGTTCACAAAACTGCTAAGAGATAGAAATACTTAATCAATATATTTAGAATTGTTTGGTTAATAATTTGGATATTATATAACAGAAGAAGAAAAGAGACATAATAAATCTTTTCTTTATGGGATTAGATTATCATTTTGTTGAAACCTCAGGCACCTTAGTGAGAAGCCATTTCTGTAGGTCAGCTGGGAATAGAAAGGCACCTTGATTCTTATAGAGAGCCTGAGGCTTCCCTTTTTCTCATTAATAAATATCTAAATGTATGTCCCTAGCAGTTAATTTCAAATTTTCTCAAGAGCTTCTGTCATGATTTAATCCCAGCTAGCATCTCAACCCCATCATGCAGCTCCCTCTGTTCCCTACAGTGGGATAGTGAAGAGAATCAGAAGAGTAAGTGAAAAAACTCATGGGCAGGGATAAAGACATTTTCATCGGTAGAGCAAAAGCTTCTATAATATGGTCACTCCCCCAATGGATGAAGGGAAGACAGTGGAAACAGTTTTTCTGAATTTTAGCAGGGCTTTTGATACTGTTTCTTAGGTAACCTTCAGGACAAATTGTCCACCTTTTGGATAAGCAGGTTCATGGTGACCTGGGCAATGAACTATCTGAAATGCAGAGCTCAGAGGGCTATAGTGAACAGGGCTACACCTGCCTGGATACCTGTCCCAGTAGTGTTCCTCAGGGCTCAGTTCCAGGGGACTTTAGGGACAAGATGCCTTGCTGAGGGCTCTGGATAGCTTGTAGCATTGGATACTGATTAATGGGATGAAATTCAACAAGTTTGAATGCTAGAATATGGACCCAGAATGGAGTGGCTGGAGAGCAGCCCTGCAGGAAGGGATCTGAGTGTGCTGGTCAGCAGCAGGCTCAGGAGTCAGCAGTGCACCCTGGCAGCCCAGAGGACAAACCCCTTCCTGGGGTGCATCAAACTCAGCATCACCAGCCGGTCACAGAGGTGACTGTCCCATTGCACAGCCTCGGTGCGGCCTCGCCTTGAGCTCTGTGTGCTGCTCTGGGCCCCACAGCTGAAGAGTGAGGGTAAAGGATGAGAATGTGTCCAGAGGAAGGCAACAAAGGTGATGAAAGGGCTGGAGGCAATGTCCTGCTTGAAGGGACTGAGGACTTTGGATTTGTTTCATTTGGAGAAAAGGGAGCTGACGGGTGAGTGACCTCACAGCTCTCTACAGCTTCCTGAAGAGGGGACATGGAGAGGGAGGTGCTGAGCTCTTCCCCCTGGTATTCAGGGATAGGATAGGTGGGAATGGTTCAGAGGGAAGGCTTAGAGTGAAAGCATTAGGAAGCATTTCCTTACTGAGGGTGGTCAAACACTGGAACAGGCTTCCTACAGGAGGTGGATGTCCCAAGCCTGTCAGTGCACGTAAGGCATTTTTTAAAAAAGGCATTTAAAAATCCTATAACACGCTTTAATTTCTGTTCAGCCCTGAAGTGGTCAGGCAGTTGGACTAGATGATCATTGTAGGTCCTTTCCAACTGGAACTATTATATTCTTTTCTATTAAACCAATCCTCTTCACATAGGAGCATATGCTCATCTGCACTTAAGAGCCCCTTCATGGCACTGAAAAGAAAACAAAGTTAAAAATTCAACACAGCACAGAGAAGGAGCTAGTAATCCACCTGCTCTGCCTTGTTGACACACAGGATGCTCCCAAAACAAAGCTTTTTCAGCACTAGTCATTTGGCTGCCACAGCAATCTCCAGTGACACTCTTGAACAAAATGACAATCTTCAGCTGTGTCCCTAGAGATACAACCCTGTAGCTTCACTTATTTCATTGGCATGTGCCTGATGCTTAGCTGAAAATCACTATTTCCTCTTGTTGTATGCCAAAGTAGATCACAAACCAAACCTATGGATCTGTTGAAGTCACATAAGGATTGAAAAAGTTAGGATGTCTCCTGCAGCAAAGACAAAGGTAGGAAGCAACTGTTCAGAGCAGCCACCCTAATCACAGGACTATTCTTTTTCCTTCTACAGTCTTCTAAAGCATTTAGACCAGTTTATTAATTTCTGCAGCCAGAGAAGCAAGTACGCTACAGACAAGAGTGTCCTTCCCTGAAAAATCCCAATCCACTTCTTGGACATGACTATACTGTCATGGACCTGAATGCTCCATGGGAAAGGATGGCTACAGTTTGTCTCATCTCACACAAATTCAAGGGAGACAAGTTATCCACAGTATTTCCAAGTTTTCGATCAATTGCTTTTTCTGCTTTACATTCATTTCTTTCACTAAAATTATGTGAGTGATTAGGGTTGGGGAAAGGCTGCTTCACTCTTCGCTAGCTTGGATTTTAAGAGAGAAAAAGATAAGTAACAAGCCATTAGTAGTCCCATTGGCTAGGGTTTGTGGAAATGAAGACTTTTAAGTCAGTGCTCTGCTTTGTGACATGAGGGAAGAAGGCCCCAGAGGAAGAATGAGGCATACCTCACCATAACTTTACACCAGGACAGGACCACAACAGGATCAGATGTCCAAAGGACTAGAACACTTTGCAGATTTTCTCTGGACAAGGAAAACTAGCAATATGTGGGAAGGACATGTCCAGTCAAAGATTCACAGCACACTCTGGTTGTCACTGACATGCAGTATAACCTCACTTGACCCAAAACTTTTCATCTTGTTTCCAGCTCAGAACAGATACATTCTCTTTGCCCTCAGATTCCTTAGCACTTCATTCCTTCTTCCACTTCTCCTCTACTAGTTTCAGCCTTCCAGACAGCATTACAAGCTCAGCTATTCATCCAGTAGATAAATATATTTATTACACCAGTGTGGCTTGGTATGTTCTTCTGCACTGATCTTTGCTATAAAGATAACACATAAAGTTTCTGTATAATAATTGTTTTAATGAGACCATGTCTTCTTTTAGAAATTCTGATTTTAGTGTGTCTACTGAAGAAAAAGGGGCACACTGATGTAATATAGCTAAAAAGTTAAAACCACTCTCTAAAAACATTTGAATCTTATTACTGCTCCAAAACTGTAAGCCTGAAGAATAGGTTGTTTTGTCTCGTAGTGTACCAGAGCTCTAAGGCTTAACTGGAGCCTTCAGGCAACATAACCAACAATTCTATGAGTGAGAATACCTCAAATCTTTATCTTAAATTCTAACTTTCCTGTTTATGTAAATAATCAGATTGAACCCCATGAGTCTTTCACCAGAACCTTCTATCACTTCAGATCTCTCTGTACCTACCTGTGATTCCCTCTTTGTACAATGAAGGATCTGATCAACTTCTTTAGGAAATTACCTTGCCTGGCAGGATTTTTTTGAGAGTTATTTCTGACAAGCTGGAGCTGCTATCTCACAAGAAAGGCTCATTTTCTATTTTTCCAGGAGTGTGACATTACCTTTATGGTGTGCTCGATTCAGAAGATGCATCTCTTGCTTTTATTGTTTTTATTTTATAGTTTTTATTACGTGTCTGTCTCTCTTACTTACCATTCCCAATCCCCACATTAGTTGGAAACCTCCTATGCAATGATATACTTCCAGATCTTCAGTTCAAAAAGTTGAAGACAGGACCTAGAACACCATGGTGAAACTAAAAAAATAGAAGTATTCAGCAATGGTAATCTAATCAATTTATTATAATATTATAGCATATAATTAATTTAGTACACTGCAGGGAGTAAATTACATTGTTCTTGATTAAAATGTTACACAGTACATTATCAAACATATTAAATTATTTGCTTTTCAACCAAATTTTATGTATATGAAAAGAAAAGCCCCACCAAATGACAAGTAAGTTTCAGAGGTTTTCCCTGAAAACTATGGGTTTGAAATTAATTGTATTAGCTTCCTCCATTCTTTATTTATTGAGAATGTCATCAACAATTCTGGGATTTTTACATAATCACTATGAAGGTAAAAGACTTTAAAATACCTAGACTGCAATTTTACCCCTTTGCTTTTGTATATCTTCAATTTTTGCTGTGTCCTCTAAAACTTTACACTGGTCCATGATCTACTGAAAAGCACCATTAATCATTCAAAGAGCTCTTCGGCAAGTTCTTATAAAACTCTCAGATGTAAATTATCTAGACAACCTGATATTAAAATGTCTAGCTTTAGCAGCTGCTGTTTAACTTCCTTTGAGAAATGTTGATCTGGAAAGTGTTTCTAGTTTCAGGATCAGCATGTAATATGACTAATTCACGTGGCTTTTCTCCAAAAACATAACTGAATTATTTCACAGAATCACAGAATGGGTCAGGTTGGAACAGACCACAGTGGGTCATCTGGTCCAACCTCCCTTTTTCAATCAGGGTCATCCCAGAGCACATGGCACAGGGTTGTGTCCAGACTGTTCTTGAATATTTTGAATAGTGAGGGAGATACCATAACCTCTCTGGGCAGCCTGTTCCTGTAAACCTGCCCAGTAAAGGTTTTTCCTCATATTCGGGTGGAACTTCCTGTGCGTCATTCTCTGCCCCATTGCCTCTTGTTTGGCACCACTGAGAAGAGCCTGGTCCATCCTCTTGACACCCTCCCTTCAGAGACTGAGAGATGTTGATGAGGTCCCCTCCCAGATGCCTCCTCTTGAGGCTGAACAGGTCCAGCTCCCTCAGCCTTTATTCATATGAGAGATACTGCAGTCCAGTCCCCTCATCATCATTGTAGCCCTCCTCTGGACTCACTCCAGCAGCTCCATGTCTCTTTTGTACTGGGGAGCCCAGAACTTGACAGAGCATTCCAGATGTGGCCTCTCTAGGGCTGAATAGAGGCCCTAGAATAGAGGGGCAGGATCACCTCCCTGGACCTGCTGCTGACCATTGGCACCCCAGAATACCTTTGTCGTTCTTGACCATAAGGACACAGTGCTGCCTAATGGACAGTTTGTTGTTACCAGGATCCCATAGTCACCAGCAGGTCATGCCCTTGCACTCACCTTTGTTGAATTTCAGATGGTTCCTCTCTGCCCATCTCTCCAGCCTGTCGAGGTCCTTCTGAAGGGCTGCACAACACTCTGGGGTATCAGCCACTCCTCCCAGCTTTGTGTTCCTGAGGAACTTGCTGAGGAGGCCTCTGCCCCTTCATCCAAGTTATTGGTGAAAAGTTAAACAATATTGGCCCAGTGCTGAGCCCTGGGGGACACCACCAGTGACAGGCCTCCTACCAAACCCTGTGCCACTGATTACTGTCCCACCCTCTGGGAACTGCTGTTCAGCCAGTTCTCAAACCACCTCTCTGTTCACTCCACACTTCCTGAGTTTGCCTGTGAGGATATTGTGAGAGACCCCAAGCCAGATCTCAATACATTCTAAGTGTTGCCTCACATACACCTTCCTGGTCCGTCCCTCCTAAGGGGTGTGTAGCCCTTCATGATAACATGACATATAGCTCTGTGATTATTTCTTTACTATCCACTAAGGTTAAATATATTGTACCATATATAGGTGATCAGGTCTGCTAATTGTTTAAAAACCAGTATGTGTTGAAAAATCTACAATATTAGTTTTGACAGAACGGAAGATCCAGCACATAATTCAAATTAAAACTTGTAGCATCTTATGGTTTTTTCATTCCAGCACACAGTGTAGGGAGGCATTAAAAACCCCTGTTACAGTGATTTTCTGAATTCTGTTGAATTCCAATTAAAAGCATCTACAGTTATTTCATAGAACAGCATTCAGCATAATTTTCATGACCTCATGTGAACCATGCCAGGAACAAAGAACTGCAAGAGACATAACCATGCACAGCTACTTCACATAATACCTTGCAGGGGCAAATTTTAATTTTTGTTGCTAATTGACATTTCCTTTAATGACACTTCAATGGTTTGAGTGGATTTTTTCTATGTCATTTCTAGGCTTCAGCAGCTCCTTCAAAGAAATGAGCATTTGTCGTTCTAATTAGGAACGGTGAAAAGAACAACACAGACTCTCAAGGGAGTTAGAACAGGAGAATTCCTTAGTTTATTGCTTTTTGCTTGTCTTATAGACTAGTCCGTGGAAAAGTACAGAAAGGAAACTCTTATTGGTTAGTTAACTGCTACATCACCATCATTGGTCAGTGGTGTCCACCACCTCCTGACTTTCTCCTGCAAGGAAAACAAGAGGACAGACAAACAGCACCTGGCAGTTGTTTTCTGTCTCTGAGGATTGTTTTGAAATCCTCCTATGAATTTCTCAGGCTAGCTCTCAGGCAGGGAGCAGTTTTTGCAGGCTCCCTGCAGCTTGCTCCAAAGCTAGCATCCATAAGCATTCATGCTGGATGCTGTATCCCCATCTTCTACACTCTTGTACACAGCAATCTACAATAACATAAAAAACACACAATTTTCTCGAGGTTAGAGAGACACTAAAGATAAAGCCACTGCCCATCCATCTCTTCTCCATTGTGCAGAAACACTGACCACAGCCACAAGTAGCTGTACCAGCCAGGACCTCCTGTCTGCTGGGACAACTTTCTCTCCTGTGCCAGTACCTGAATGAAGGGCATTTCATGCTGTGCATGCACTCTCCAGGGAAATCTGTCAGTTGCTGGGACAAAAGCAGATGTTTTATGCCCACACCACTTTTCAAGTCTCCTGATACCAGAGTGCAAATTGTGGGGGTGTGGAGTAGGGCAGGAAAACAGGGAAAGGGAGAGGATGTCCAGTGACTCAGAAGGAGATAAAGCTCATTTTATGTGGCTTGCTATTCCCCTTCCCCTCTTGACACTTCCTAAATAGGTTATGTTCACAGGCTTTTGTATTCCAGTCACTTGAGTTCTGTGGGCAGCATCCAGTGACAGCAATACAGACAAATTTATTGCCAGGTTAGTAGCACTGGTGTATAGACAATTAAATACTTTTTCTTTACACTCTTTGTGCCTCAGTTAAGTTTATCAATATCTTGATTGGATGGAAACTGAGTGCTTATTTATTCCCACTTCTGCATTGGCTATGAGTCCAGTTGTCCCATTACTTACAAGGCTGGGAAGAGGCTCCCACCTCTCAGGGCTGAAGGCACCATCCACTCCTTGTTCCAGCCCCATCTCTGTCCAGTATCCCTCTTTGCCCCCAGCTCCCCAGCCATGCCCAGCTCTCTCCCTGTGCATAACTCTGCCATGTACTCTGTTCATGAGCTGGCTGAGGGCAGGAAAAAGTTAGCTGAAATCCAACTATAATCATGCACAGAAAATAATTGTTGTTTCGACCTTATGCAAAGAAGTCAACTTTATTTCTAACCTGCCTGTTCCCACATCTCACACAGAAGAGCCTGAGAGATGTTTAATTTGGCACCAAAACCCCAAGCAAGAGGCTCTTGCTTGGCTGCTTAGCTTGTGGGTCAAGTCATCATCCAAATGATTCCTAGGTTTTTGAATATATGGCAAAAAAATAAAAAGGGAAAACAGGTATTTTCAGCTCGTCATGGGCAATTTAAGGGTACAAATTAAAGGCTATGCTCTATCCAGGTGACTCTCTCCCCATTGAATTTTCAAAGGCCTGCTGACATGACTCTCAAAACTCTGCTGAGAGAAGGATTTTTAATAACCAAGAGTGCCAGAAAACATTAACAGTCAGGGGCTTGTCCCACTCTCAGCATTGCATATTCATACTGTCACACAGCAAACTCAGTCATTCTTCATATGTGCTTCTAGGCACAAGAAAGAGGGGTTAATAAGAAATGCTCCTTCACTTAATCACAGTGCCTTAAGGTTTCCTGTCAGGAAACACAGCTACCAATATCATGAAGTCATTTTAAAGGAATAAATAAATAAATAAATGCATTGCCCAGGGATGATTTTCACTTTGGCTCCAGTTTTTAATCAGGATAATAACACCCAAGAGCAGCATGGCAGTGCCTTTCTTTCATTTTGTGCCACATTCAAGTGATGTTGTTTCACAGCTTTAATAGTCCTGTCAGCATTCATCAGCAAATCAAGACACCCTCCAGAATACCACCATAAAAACACAGTGGATATTTAATTGGAACAGGGCAGCCCTTAGCACACCAGCTACATGTTAAATTGATATTTCTCACTACAAGCTCAAGATTACCCAGTTTCAGCTGTTTCCAAATGAAGCAAATCAAGCTTAATGTGGGCTCAGCTGAACAAATGTATTTTCTTAGGTTTACAGCAGCTCTTAACTTTTAATGCCATGTCTTTTTTTTCCCCCCTCTTTCAAAGATGATGTTATGGTAGGAAAATGTTACACTTGCCTATGCAAAATTTACAGATGACCTTTTTTACTGGACAAAAGTTCCATGGGACATTGGACAGAATATAAATTCCAGACTCTGCTCCATCAAAAGCTGATAAATAAGCGAGGAAGATTAAGAATGTAGTTTAATGAGACAATATGTTTTCCATTACAAATGCAATTATTTGCCAAAAATTGTCCTTTCCACATTCATTTTGTTTTGAAAAACAATGACTCCTTCATAAAACTGTCTAGTAGGTTTTCTGGATGCACCATTTCTTTGGAGATGAGTGGTTTGTGGTCTTGTTGATGTGGATCAGAAGAAGTCACAGTCATTTGTTGCTCTTCCTGAAATCTTAAGTACCACAAGCTGCTGGATCATTTCTTATTAGTATCTGGGAATTATTAAAGTGTACCCAGGATTCATATCCAGTCCCATTTTACAGTAACAAAAACCACAGGGAAAAAGTGGCTTTTGTTACTTCTGTGTTACTTTCCCATAAATTACTTGGAACATATTCCCCTGCCATTTTTCTGTTTAGCCAGTCAGTACTCAGAGGGTGTGACACCAAGAAAATGAAACACTTCTAAAGATTAGCTCAAATAGGTGGAAGACGGGAGGTGAAATCAGACAACACACACTTTGCTTGCTCCTTGCCCTAAATAGCAGGAGGGTGGACTGGTGGGGACAGCAAGCTATCCCCAGGGCAAGGTGAGTTCAAGCATACCTAGCACAGCATTCTTCCACATACAGGGGCTCATCAGAAGCAGCATAAGGAAATGAAGAGTCAGGCACACAGCTCATCTCTCCATCTTAACAGACACTCACTAGAGAAGTTTTTCTAATGGACACAGACATATTTTCCATAATAATTCAGGAGACAGTGTGGAGCCATCTACAGAGATGTTTATTGTTGGGATATTTGCTTTAGTCTAGAAAGAAGTCAAAGCACAACAGGAAAAAGGAAAAGGCATAGACACCTAAATTGGCTGAGGATTGTGTCCTTCTAGGTGCTGCAACTCTTCCATATATTTTGAGTTTAACCTGTCTACAGATATAAAAAATAGTATAAGGGAGTTGAGTCCCTTAGAAAGGGGTTGACAGTAGCCAATGTGCTGAGCAGGAAACTGTGGAGAACTAGTGGTAATGCAGAGGCAACACTGCTCTTGATGACTTGCTTCTGAGGTGAGCTGGTAGTTTGAGAGCTGGACATGAAGAAATGCACCGTCACCTGCCTTCCAGGGACTTCCTCATATCTCTGCCTTGTTGAAGGGATCTGAAGGACAGCAGGGAACTGTACCAACAGCATCCAAGCAAACCCCACATGCTACTGCACCAGAACATCATCCTCCTCTGTGTGGAGCTTCTCTCACAAGAAAAGACCTGATACTGAGGGCTCTCTAGTGCTAATCCTTCCAGCAGCAAACTGCTCTTTATATATTTTTCCTTGATTTCTCAGGGAACCTGCAGGACTTGCAGGCTGTTCAACCAGCTTATCCCATACATGGAATAATGCACTCCAACAGGATGTTGGGACATAAATCTTCCTCCAGATTTCTCTGGCATGTTTTGTTGTTTGGTTTGGGTTTAGCCCTGATTTTTGTGTGTGTGTGTTGTTTGGGATTTTTTTAAGTAAACATATACATCACAGTATCTCTTTTTTTTCTCAGTGTTCAACCTGAAAGTCAATCATAAAAGCTAAATTGAACAAGCACAGACCTTTACTTAACTTTTAAACAGTAAAGAAGCTTGAAAAAAAAATAGCCTGTACCTGAAATACCATGAGTACATTATGACTTCACTTTCAAAATTTATCTTGGCCAAATTTCTGGAGTAAATCTATCAAATGCAATCTTCTGTCAGAAGCTTAGTTCCAATAAACAATTTCCTACATTGAGAAGCAGAGGATAAGTACAACAACAAATTCATCCCTTTGCATATGGATATTTTAGAGGTATATACCATGATAATATCTTTAGAGACAGACACCTTGATAATGAAAAACTCAGAAAGACTGAGGAAAAATCTGTATTTTACCGTTCAGCATCTGTTTCAGTTCCATGCTAAGGCTCAAACCCGAAAGGTGTTGAGTAACCCCAAATCAGCAAACGCTGAAGGGCACAGTTTAATTCAAGCTTACAAAGGGGACTTCAAAATTAATGGGAAATCAAACAGACCAAAAGAAGTGGAGCAAGGAAAGCATACTTCATTATAATATAAGGGAATAAAATTAATCACACATGAAGTGACTACCACTGTGCTGGACTCCCTATTCGAGAAGGTGAAAGTCCATTTCTATCCACATGAGTTTCCCCATCCTATTTAGAAAGCTGTTTCTTCACAGGTCCTTACTTCAATCTGTGCATGACCTGCCTTGGGGTGAGACATCAGCCTTCAGGGAAGGATCATGGCATTGAGCTGGGGTTTGATGGGGAACATGGCAGTATACAACAATGGAGTCATCCTCTTTTAAAGAGCAGGTAACTTCAGCACTTTCCAGAGGGCACTTGAGATATTGGCTTTGACCCTTGGGACCTGTCTGACTTTATGCTCACAGAGGTGGAAATATGCAAACTAAAGAGAAACACCCTGGATTATATTCTAATAATATAATTATAATTATAATAATAATCTTCATTATAATATATTATTATATATAAAATTAATATTCTTATTCCAATATTCTGCTCAGGGCATTTTCATATATTATGTAGGGGGAGAAAGAGTATTTCAGGTACAAAAAAAAACATAGTGAAATGAAGGGGCTTGGTTCTGCTTGTGCTGATGACCCCACTAATACATGACATTAGTAGCTACACATGCGCATTCTGTAATAAGGGACAGAGCACTCAGCATACAGATAATTTACATAAATAAAGGTATAGGCAACCCATGGTGAATCACTCACAAAAGGGTGGTAGAAAGGTATGAGAAGCAGCCTCCTCTCTTCTATTTAGCACTTTTGCAGACTAAGTCCCACCGAGTATGTGGCAATTACCATGGTTCAATTACCTCAGGTAGCTGAGAGGAATTTATCCCCCAACTTTCTTTCCCCTGGAAAACTGTCCGACTGTGTTGCTGCTGGGAGGATCAGCTGAGAAGTGACTATTGTGGCTTAAAACTTCCAGGCCCTCAAGTCCCCCATACTCAAATCATGGTGATTTCAGGTGAAAATGGGTCAGAACCTTGTCTTCCAACAGACTCATAAAGATCTCCCAGTGTGAATGGCTTAGACCCTTTTACAGAGAGAAATAGCTAAAGAGAAACATGTGAGAAACACTACTGGAAATCCATTAGTGAAAGAAAGAATCTGTTTTCTAAGTTCAAATAATTCAACTAAATGAGTACTAGCCATCAGAAAGGAGCTTGCATAAACATTTTACAAGTGGGTAGCAAAGAAGCAGATAGGAATAAATAAATTACTTCTCTGCCAAATAAGTCATGCAGATTGCAAACCTTCTTGGGTAGATACTTTAGATACTGTATTTTCTCTTCAAGTTGGTACCACATGCTACAATACAACCCCCCTAATTCTTTAAAGGGGTCAATATACACTGGACTAATATAAACAGAAAATTGTGTGCAAGAAATAATAATGTAGACATGATCCTGAAAAGGGCTGTGCAGCCATGACCACATCAATTGATATCGTGCATCGTTGAGCTCTTGTGTCTTTCTGCACTGAGAATGCTGTAGACCGCAGAGTTGAGGGCTGCCCAAAGCCCCAGCTGCCCCACACCAGGTCAGTTTGCAAGCTCATGCTGCAGTATCTTCCCACATGCCTCCACTTAGGGAACGGGTCAGGAAATTGTCCCTAATAAAAAAGGTCCAAGCAATTTCTAGACAGGATTTTACAGAGCATAAGTGGCATTGTTGTTACATTTGTAATCAGGTAGACTTTTCTTAGTGCAGCTTCAAAGAAATGGCCAAGAGCAGCTTGAGGCAGGGAGCAGGAAATGTTTCTATTGGGAACATTAAAGACACTATTTTGTATGTGTGCTCCCCCTCCCCCCTCAAATTACAGTGGGTAATCTATGTGTGCCTAACCTTTGGGCTCTCAAATAACTAATTAATGTACTTAATTAGTACATGCAGTGTTAGTGAGGTAATATTTCATCATGTTTCAAGTAGGAAAGATTTTGGCAGGGTGCAATCTTTTCTTAGTCTAGATTGGAATAACAGGGGTTATGTAAATGTAAATTACACAATTTGACAGCTGTGTTACACCAGCATGTTATGACTTAAAGAGCTAAATCCCAAGACCCCTCAATGACCAGTGAAATCAGGCTCCCATTGAAGGTTGCCAGTGGAAGTGGCCTGCAGAAGACAACCTTGGTGCAGAGCCCCCACGGCTGTACCTTCTCACCCTCCCCATCAGCAGCCCTGTCCTGGCCACTCATGGGCTTTCTGTGTGTGCTACTCCTTCTTGACCCACTGCCAGCCAAGAGATTCTTCCTTCTCACACACACCATGCCTGCCTTCCTCACTTTCTTTCTCTTTAATCTAACTGGACTGGCCTTTCGCTTGCTTTCTTCTGTCTTGTGATTTTTCTTTCTAATCTTCCTTAATTTACTTCTTCTAAATTCTTCTTCCCATTTGTCAGAAGAGTTTCATGCTATGTAAAAATTTATTATAACTCTGCATCTTTCTGAGCAGTGACAGTCTCTTCTCCCATTCCCATCATCATTGTCCTTCCAGTCCGTTGCATTTGACTTTCACTGGCTCTTTCTTTGTCTTTATGCCTGCCCTCCCTCTCACACTGCGATTCCTTTAGGGCCTGAGCACTGCCATGGGTGCCAGAATGGAGATGTCCATCAGGCCCTGCACATGGAGGGCTCTATGGAAGAGGAGAGACTTGTTGGATACAGAGGTCCAAAACCTCCCACAGCCAGGTGGCCCTGGCAAGGTCAAGGTTCCCCATTACAACAGTAACTACACTACTTAGTAATACTTTTGCTCCAGGGAGCAAAAAAAAATCAACTGATTCCTGGTTACCTCACACACTTCCCAAACACTCCTCATTAGACTGGAATAGAAAACATTACTGATGGTAAAAGGACAAATCAAGGTGGCCCCCATCTCAATAAAGATTCCTCCATCAATTCACCTCTACTTTCTTTCAAATACCTTGTTCAAAATTCAGAGCAGGAACCAGCTTAGTTTGGCCTGGATCATACAAAAATTGGTCCTTAGCAGATGACTCATCACTAGCACCTTTTTCTTCCCACCACAGCTTTTCCTGTTTTTCCTTGCTTTTCCAGTGGGCCTCTGTGCCCCAGTGGCTGATATGCCCTGAAGGCTCTGCAGCAAACACCTAACCAGGCTCCTCTGCAGCTCATACAGCCAAACCAGGCTTTCAGATTGTTTCTGCTGTTGTTGGCTCCTACCATACCTTAGAAGAATCTGCTTCTTGAGTCTGGAAGAAACAAGGACTCCCCAGAATTTTGTTGGAGTATTATCTACAGCATTAGCTTTATTATCAGACTTGTTTGCTGTCCTCTCTCTGCTGTGTCCAGACCCTGACCTGAACATACAAGACTAGAATTTGCCTTTCACCCAGGACACATCCAACATAACTGTTTTGTCGCTAACACTTAGAAATTTGTGGGTTCTATTCATGAGCTTAAAAAAATGTTAATCAAAATTATTGAAATATTTATACTTGGTAACAACATGCAAATGAAGTATATCTGGCCTGTCTTTTCCATCAGGCATAAGGCAGATTGTCTCTAAACCTGTATGATTCAGAGCCTTCTGCTCTAGGAATTACACGTGCATAAAACCTCTGGGAGTAATCTGAGGGCTCAACAGCTTTGATGGAAACAAGCATGAAGTGACAAATGTAATTTTTACCTGTATTAAAATAATGATCTGAAAACCAGCAAGCACCAGAACCTCAGTGCAGGAGGCCTTGACACAGACCTAAACTGCATTCCTTGCTCCAGGGTGCTCACAGGCAATTCACCAGGTAAGAGATAGCAGAGAACAGGAAAGCCCAGGGAAGAAGAATTGCCCAGCCTTGCAGGCTACAGAGCAACCTGGTCATAGTAGAGTGTGGTTGTGTTTCACAGCAGGAAAAGCTCCAGAGATAGTGGGGATCTATATATATGGATATCTAGTACTGCTCTCCTGGGGCTCCTCTGAAGACCAGACCAGAGAGGACTCTTGACTGCATTCAGACTTCTGGCCCTGAGCACGTGCCTGCACTGGATGCACACCCCCACACACACCAAAACCAGTTTTGACATAGAACAGTTTCAGTACCTTTTCTCCATTGCACCCCTGCAAGGAGCTCTCCCAGCCCCATCCACTTCACCATGTTCCAGGTTGGTGGTGTGGAGAGGGAGGGGGCAGGTTATGGGACACACCCAAGAGGACAATTCAGAGGATATTGTCTAACAAGTCCTGCTCCACCAGCAACTCAGCCAAGGCTGTGCCTTATGCCCTAATATTTTGTCTTCCATCCTGCTCAGCACCCAGAGCACAGGTAGGGATATGGAGAGGAGGAAGGAGTAACAGTTCTTCATATGAAACACAGAATAAACTCAGAATTGCTCAGGATGTGGACAGACTCAAGGATGAAGAAATTCTGCCAAAAATTAAGGAGCATCTGGCTTTACCATTGAAAACATCTCTGAGAGTGCTTTCCAAAGTAAATAAGCTACATATATAGTTTCTTTTTTTCCTAAAAATTTCTAGGAAGGAAAATCCTGCTGACCCTGGTATCAGTGCATTTTACATCACAGCATCTAGAAGTACTTTATAAAATTTGGTAAATGTCCTTCTTTGTAGCAGAGTGCAATTATCTCCTTTTGCAAATGAGGAACAGAAGTTAGGTGGGTTGCTTGAGGTCGCACTAGGACTGAACATTGGTCTTTTGACTTCCAGGACCGTGACTTAAACCATAATCCTTCCCCTTTTTTCCACTACCATTGCAGCTTCCACTGTACTCAATACTCAGAATGGTGGTTATCATAATTTTACACTAATTTTGACTAATTTTCTGCATCACTGCTCTGCATTTAATTACTTCAAAATGTATCTCTGAATCATTTACATACTGTAACTGCTTTTGTGTGTTAGAATAGAAGTATCAAGTGGTCTGGCAAAGCTCAGCACTAAATAAATAGACCCTCAGGGAAAAATCAGAGGGAGCCAGGGAGATATTTCTTTTTCCAAAATGTTGTGGCTAGTGTTATCCATATTCCCCAAGTCTGTTAGAAAGATTCACAGAGTAGAACTGAGGAAACAATTGCAGAAACCAATTTGATTAATGCAGCCTCATTTTCAGTCTCAATAATTTTCAATAGAAGAGATCTGATTTTTCTGATGTGCTAATTATTTATACTTGTTCAACCATGAAAAACAACAGGCTGATCAGGAAGGGTGGGGAAAGCAACAAATAGAAAATAAATAAGTTGCTTGCATTTAATTTGCTAAAATGGTCATTACAAAGCAAGGAAAATTGACAGGGCAAATTCACGGTGTCAACAGAAAATCAGCAAGCAGCATTTCTAGTAATAGTAGAGCGCAGAATAACACTGCCAAGACACAGTCTGACCTCTGTGCTTTACAGAAGATGCAGTGGGTTAGAGAGTGTGGACTGCTGGGGAGGATGAAACCACAGATCCCCAGATGCACTGAAACTGTAGTGATTAATGAGGCCTGAAAATAAATATTTTATTCCAATTTTCTTAACAGGAAATTCTACATCTTGTCCTGTGGGTTCTTTTTTTAAATGAAAAAAAGAGTGGAAAAGAGACACAGAAAATGCTGAAATGGTTGATAAACACTTCCAAATTAGAGAAAAACAATTATTGAAAATGATTTTATAGTGGTAATATGTAGACGGCATGTAGACTGACATGAAAGCCCAGTTGCTGGAAGCATTTTCTTATCTCTAGGGCAGAATTAACTGGCAATTTACACACTGAAACATCTGAAGACAGTCCTACTTTAATGAAGAAATGGCAAAAGATGAGCAGGTTATCTTCAGCTGTCAGAGGATATCTGGTGGTTCTGGGCTTGGGCTGGCTCTGTGCAGGTATGTCTCAAGGCACCAGCTCCTTTTTCCAAGAGATTCTCTCTTCTGGGAGATCCTCTGTCATCACAAGGGGATAAAGGATGGGTTGGGCTGCCCTGAGCCATCCCATGGGCATTGGAGGAAAAGCCTCTCAGGAGGCCCTTGAGAGCACTTGGAGGATGAGGACACTCAAGAAGTTCAGACTTCGCGTCCCATCCAGAAAAAAAATTCCTGAAGACTTTAATTTGGTAACAACCTGATGCATGTAAGCCAAAAGATGAAAATTGGAGAACCACAGGTTTTTATCTGCAAGGATACCCCTGTACCTGGGCACGCTGCCCTGCCTGAGGCTCTGCACTAGTTTCAGTAACTGGGACTCCAACTTCTCTGATTTTAAGTCAGTGAGCTGGTTGCTTGGTCCGAGCTCCTTCTTTGGGCTTGGGGTGGCAGGAGGAGACCGTCCTCAGATGGAAATTGTGTCACCGACATTAGACATGTACTTTAGTAGGGAACTAAACTCCTTCTAGATATATAAAGAGTACCAAGGCTAAATGGAGCCAAAATGAAGGAACCGCACAAATGCAGCCCTCTCACAGGCAGTTCCACCCCTCCTCTTGCTGCTGGGATGCAACATGTTCCCATCCCTCTGATCCCTACCTGGCCCTTGCCTGCCTCTTGGCCACTGGACATCTCTGTGGCATGTCCCTGAGTTTCTAGAGGGACTAAAATGTAAGGCATACCCTGTTCCCCAAAGGCAAACAGTAAAAGTGGATTTAAAGGTACAGATGGCTGACTGTGCCCAAGATTCCTACAGGAAGTGGAGACCATGGCACAGCAAGGCAAGGACACATCATTTGCTAGGCTAGGAAGTGGTTAGAAGTGCTTTAGCACCAAAGACCACAGAATGTGCCCCTGCAAACATGTTTGCAGACTAGGTACAGCACCACAGCATGCCCACATGCTCTGGCACATGTAAGAGAGGTCACAGCAGGTGATGATCAACCAGCTGTGCAGCACAGAAGTACACTAAGTCACATTTTTCTGAGATACTTTGAGTGTCGTATTCCCAGGATTGCTCCTGAGATGAAGTGTAGTTTACACAACAGTCTTAATGCAGGACTGAGCCAAAACCTACAATGTAGTCTTTCTTTTTTCTTTATTTATTTTAATATTATTCAACCAGTTCCACCTAAACCCCACACCTTCTCTGGCCATTGCTTATATGGTACAGAAGGGAAATTTTAAAATCATATATAGTATACAGAATATACTTTAATTACCTCCTGAAGTCTTGTTATTTTTGGTAGAACATATTTCTAGTGGCATGCAAATCTGGATTTTATTATTATAAATTGAGGTTTTATTGAATCTGATTTGAAAATGAAATAATTTATGATAACATGAAGTCATACAAAATTGCCCACTATTAGTTTAATATTTTTATACAACACAATAAATAAATCCTAGTTCTCCTCAGTGAGGAAGAAGTACTGTACTGTGAAAAGCATATTTTTTGCAAAAACTTCTCAGTAAGTCTAGACATACCTCCTTTGTTTTTAATTAATTTACAAAATAAAAAGAACGCTAAGCTCTAAGTGAAACATTCTTGAAGTGATATTCCACTTATTTTTTAAAGTTTGTTTTCTCTGTGGTAGTGTGAAAATTTCAAGATAAAATTCTCTGCCTTCTACTTACATGTGCTCAGTTTGTATACTACATTATTAGAATAAGGCTACAAACACAACTGTGTTTCTGTTGCTCCCAAGTTTAGGGGCTCAGAGAGAAGGTTGCTTTCATCTACATTATTATTTCCCAATTTTTTTGCAGGCAAAATTCAATCCTCTATTTTCTGCTCATTCAAAGCTGAAAATGGTAGCCACTGTCTTACTTCCACAAAAAGTATTTTTCGTCCCATTTTGTTACCAGATACACAGAAAAGAAAGAAGACCTGGCAACAGGGTTTGGAAACTGACACATTCAGGAGCTGGAGGACAAAGATATGGAAGATGACTCCAAATTCACAATGATTTCAAATCAGCTATTCCTTTCCAGGATTATCTTGCTTAAAACCATTTTTTTAAAAACAGGTTGGTATGGGTTGGTGACCTGCAAGCCCATGTGCTTCTGGCAGGGACATCCATCAGTGGGATGAAGCTGGGTGGGTGGTGAGCAGAGGAGGAGGTGATGGAGATGCACATCAGGATGAAGTGGTAGGTGGAATGTGGCCAGAGCACCTCTACACACAGGCATGAATCCATGCACAGAAACCCTTTGTGGATGTGCAATAAATTCCAGGACCCTGAGTGTCACAGTAACTTCTCCTGGGACCTCCTCACATGTTCCTTGTCCCAGTGCCTGGGACTGTCCCCAGCTGCCCTGTTCCTGGCTGGGGTGGTAGAATAGGTCCTGGCTGTGACACTCTGCCTTGCCATACCTGTGCACTGACTGTAACTACTTGTGCCCTGGAAAGATAATTGAATTTAAAATTGTGCCTTACCATTAACTGAATGGTGAAAATTAAAACAGTATTAATTTAAAGGGGAAATTAGTTTCACAGAGCAAACTATTAGCAGTAACCATATTTTTCCTGCAAGTTCTGCTTTGCATCCAGATATCTCATCAGCAGGAACTCATGTCACTGTGAACAGCAATGAAGATGTGTGTAACACAGCTCAGCAAATATATATTTGTCTGTAATTTCCCCAGGAGCTTAGAGGTTGTCATTTTGGGTGCATTTAAAACTGCTAGAGTTATTGTGGAAGCCTCTTCAGCTAGAGATGAAAACTGTATCTCCTGAGACAGTAGGTAAGAGGTCATACTTTAGAGGGAAGGAAAGGGAAAGATACTTTTTCAAAGGTGGTCACCTACTATCATAGTCTTACTGCAGGTCCAAACCTTGCCAAAAGAGCATGAAGCATCTGATTTTCAGCTAGTTATGGACTGAATTAGCTCTGCCCCACTGCTTTCCTCTTTCCAACTGTTTTCTGTGATGTTCTGTTGAGAAAGCTTTGGTGAAGTTCATTTCCTAGTCTGGCTTTGTGGGGAGATGCAAGTGCTCAACCATGGTTTCCACTGACTCCCATGGAAAACACAACAGCAAAGTAAGTTTTCAATTCATCTGATCTCACATAGCTACAAACTACAGCATTTCTGTGTCAGTATCATGAACTATGATAAGAAACTGTTAAGGAAGATTTAATAAGTAATTTTAAAAAAAGCGAAACAAAAAGCACAATTTCTTTTTGATAATATCAGTTTAAGAAAACAAAAGACAACTGATTGCTCTGCTATAATAAAAATACATATACGTGGCAGTTTCAGTAATGTTTTATTTTCTTTTTCAATTAGATATGAGAGAATCAGAGAGTTTTCTCAATGAATGTAACTGACTGAGTGATTTCACTTACTCCTTCTTTGGACTGGATTAAGTTGCTGCCATCTGCTTAGTGTCCCAAGTACTTTTGAGGAAAATTCTTTTCACTCAAACAGTTACGTAATGGTACGTGGTCTCTTGCCATCCTCGAATGCAGTCACTGAAAAGACAGAGCTAAAAATAGAAAAAAAATAGTTATGCTCACCATCAGTTGCTGTCTGTGCTCTGTCTTCTTTTAAGCCTGCCCTGCAGCAGGCTGTTAGCTCCCTTTAAACTCAACTTCCTTTCTACTTCTAAAGACCAAAAGTACAACACTGACCATATAATTCCATTCACCTACTTTTTTACTGAGCCCCGGAATTTTTTTGGCTTATATGTATTCTCCAACAAGTCCTGGTATGAAGTTTTCAGGAGATATAAAACTCAGTTTTTCCCTTGTTAGCTCAGTCATTCTTCTAGCATCACTTAAATGTTTGTCTCATTTCTCTGCTGTATCTGTTTGGTGCTAAACTGTATCCAGGGGTTTGTTCTGCCTTTGTTATTTAGGGTAGAATCCTTAACTAATTTTTTAACTATATGCATTTTCACTGAATTAAAGATCTTAGTAAATAGTCAGAGAAGAATTTAGGTCATGCTTTTCACATATTCAGGTGTTAATGGACCATCTTTCCACTCTTGTATTCGAGTCCAAGAGTGCAGTGTTTTAGCCCTATAAATAATAAGTAGGGAGGGGAAATCATCCCCCTATACTGACTTGATACGCACCACCTTCCTTTTTCATAGCATTGCACTGAAAGCTAATCCTCAGCTGTGTGTCCACTATGATTCCCAAATCCTCACATATTTTAAGCAGCAGACAAACTAAAGCTTCAAGTACCTTGATACAGTGTTCTGAAAGATACATAAAAACCTAAAAATTAGAATAAAGAGAAGGCACCATGGAATGTGAGTTCATGTCAATATATGTATAATTCCATTGAACCCCTTCACCACAATTCTTGAGAAGTTGCCAGTAGCACATTAAGCAATAGGATTGCTATCTGGTTTGGATGGTTCAGTCAGTTCTTTGCCTGCTTCCTGAGGGTGGAGAACTGCCTCTGGACTACAGGGTTTTCCTTTTGCTGGAATTCTCATTCAGATTTGTTTTTCATAAAAGTTTCATCTGCCCTACATGTATTCTTGGAGGACAAAGCTGGGCGACATGCCTCTTACATATGGTGTGGAAAGCACTGAGGCTTGGGATGCTCATTATTCCCATAGGAGCCGGTTCCACAGTCTCCAACAAGCTGCCCAGAAACATCTGGCTCCCCTACAAGGCCAGAGTTTGTCTGTCAGGCTGTCTGAAGACTACTGCTAGCTGGATGTTCACTGGACGTTAGCATCTGTTTAAGAGTATTGAGCAACACCTTGCAACAGCTGGGGTGAAAATGCCAAGTTACATCCATAGACACTTCAACAGGAGTGCAAAATGTTATGTATTACAATTGCAGTGTGGGGGAAAGGCTAATAATGCTCTAATTCCCATGCAAAATATCTGTAATGATCACCTGAAGTTCAGTGCTTTAGCTTCATCAAGTCATCTGCAAAAATGGATATTTCTTTTAACAAAGTAAGAGGAATTCTCCATGATAAATTACATGAAGTATCCCAAATGCTGAGTTGAAAGTCCTGCCGACAAACACCTTTTACTCAGAGTACCATGAAACTGAATAAAGAACACATTAAAATTATTATAGACAAGAAAAAAACAGATGGAGAAAAAAAATAAACCAGTGACAAAATAAAGTTGCTCCTCATTGATCACTGGCTTCCAAGGAAAATTTAAGTATTTACTACTGCAAGAAACATTGTTATTCCCATAAACTCACAGATAGGGCTTTTCTTGCTGATGACTATTAATGATCCCCCATCATTCATCATCTTTCTTTCTCCATTAACCTCTTTTTCTGTTCATTCCTCCAGTCTATGAAACACCCAATGGACTTACATAGTGTAGCCAAATTTAAAAGCCCCAAGTCCCTTTTAAAAAACCCTGACACTTTCTCTATCTGAGGAGTAACAACAAAAACTTTTATTTCACCCCAGAATTCACTCCATATGACACCTATAAACAATAAATCAAAGCACCAGCTTCTAACCTCCACTACTTCTCATACTGAGGTAATTAAAAAAGCTCTTTTTTTTTTTTTTTATAAATATTAAATGACAGCCCAAGAATGCAATGGGCAGGTATAGATGCATTTGGTATCATTGCAAAATGAAGTTTATAAGGCTAATCCAGTTACCAACATTTTAGAAGTTGGGAAACTTTCTGTCCCAGATGGCTTAACAGGTGACTCCTATAAATTACACAGTCCATTACAGCAGCATCCACCAGTCTTGTTAGAATAAGAAGTAAGTCAGCATTTCCATTATAAACCCGTATTTTCAAAGTTTATTGGATAGCCATAAAAACATTCTCTAAGCTGAGTCTTGGCACACAGTGGATTTTCACCTTATGAACAAACTTTCTGTGTTGCAGAAAGCAGGATAATCATCTGAAACTCACATTTCAAATTAGATCAAAATTTTCAAAGCTGATTAAAACCAAAACCTCTGAAATTTTTAGAACTCCTCTTACCCTTCCCGCTTTGTTACTGAGGATATTAAGTTTAACAAGGTTTTGTTCCTTTATGACCTATGATTTCTTGCTAACTGATCCTGAAGGGAGGTTATTGAATTTGCAACATGATAATTCCTTTCACAACAATGCACCAGAACATCATAAAGGGAATCCTACACCCCATTCTAACAGAAGGATATCTCAAGGTATGGTGAAAGGGAAAAAAAAGGCAAATACAGTCTTTGAAAAAAAACTTTAAAGTTTGTCTGCAGTCTGATTCTCTGTTGTTAGGTGCAATAACTGATGTGAAATAATTATAATTAAACAATACCTGAACTTTTAAAGTGGAAGTTAAATGGAAATTCTAAACACCTCCACATTTCACATATTTATCATTCTAATCTGCACATGCTGACTTTTAAACATGCACACAGCAGACTTAATCCCAAATAGCCCAGAAATAGTAGCTCAGACACAGAAACAGGACTTCAAAGGACACATGGTGATTGTTCAATATGTAAAGTATTAAAACCACTTCTATAGGTATGTCTGAAAATTGAAGCAGACAACAATGTGAATTCTGTTCAATTTAAAACGTCTTTGCTTAATGTAAGGAGTTCAATTTGCATGGGTTGTTAGCTCAGACATTTGGGTCCCCACACTTCAGTTCTGTCTGCCTTTGTTACAGAACCATCATCACACTGGAGGTAAATGGGGCACCTCAGAGACCATGGCCCCTACAGACCTTGGCTCTCACAGACTCACACCAGCCACATCATGCATGTTGAGCAGTTCTGTTAGCAGTCCCATGGGAGAACAGTCAGCATCAGACAGCTTTCAGAGGATCTTCTGCATCAGCTACTCCCTGTTCATATGCCTGCCCAGCTCTTCCAAATCTTTGAGTGGAGTTGACTGATTACATGACTAACACCTCAAGTTCCCATTTTGGTTCAGTCCTTCAAACACATATTTTCTCTGAACAAATAAAAAATTTCAGCAATGTCTAAAGGACAGTTCACATGCAGACAGGCTGGCTCAGGTACAAGTGCTGGCAAGGTCAGGGTTATTTCCACGCTGTCAGTCAGGCTGCCCATATCCTATTTCATCCTCCAACCTAACTGCAAAGTCAGCTGAAGTCTATGGGGGCATCTTTCTTTTACACCTTGACTTCACCTTGCTGTCATGCAGGAAGGTGTGGAGATTCAGAGCTTTGCATCTGCTTTCTAGTGGTGTAATTCCTTACAGGAGTACAAGGCAGGTCAGTGGCAATTTGAGCTGGTCAGGCAGTAAAGGCAAGACTCCAGACTGTCCCACTGAACAGGATGCATTGATTTGTTGTAACAAATAAAACAGAATAACAAATTAACAAACCTGAAGTATAGATGAGAAATGTCACACTGATAACCTCACTCCACAGGCTGACAGCAACAAGAGAAACTCCTTTAACTGCCTCAGTGCTTCGTCAGCTCCCAGCTCACCTGTGCTCAGACACTCTTCTCACTGGGGTTTTGCACCTCCAAATCACATCATTACTAATTTACACTACTCACAATTTACTGTATTTAAGTGCTTTTGGAAGAATGTAAGTGAAATATATTGGCTTCATACCCAAGAAATCCCACATAAGTGATGCCTTTACTGCAGACTTCATCGAGCCTTTGCTTTGCATTGCCTCACACCCAACTTGTGTAAAGTACCCTCCCCCAGAGATTAAACTTATATTTCTCCATACCAATATAGGAAAGATAAGAAAGAAAAAGATAGGATAACTCTTGATAGAGCACAGACACATCATCCTCACAGTGTTTTTATTTTGGTTATGTTCTTGTAAAATCACCTTATTCCAGCCGTGTTCTGATATGACAAAAGTGATGTCAACAATTGGTCTGGGAAAGGCATAACAAAGGTCAAGCCCAACCAAGGGAATATTTCACATTCTTCCTGGCCCAGAAGTGTTCCCATGGTCTGAAAAACCCACAGACAAAGTCTGTGACAATCTTTCCCATGTGATTACTAACCTTCTGTTAGCCTTTGCTTTCTTCATGTAAGTACAGAAACAGGAGATGGCAAACTTTATGGTGAGAAGAGCTTTTACAGCCTCTATGGGCAGCAGAATGTTTGCTTAATATCTTTCACATTTAGAGAGAACTATATTCCTCTTGAGAGTACTCCTCTGCGTTGTTTTTATCTAAGGGATGTGAGAAGGGCAATTAAAAGGACATACTTGTCTACATCAACTCCCTAAACCCTAGCTACAAGATCTGTACGTGTCACCTCTTGAGCCACACTATTTTTCATTGCTACTTTTGTTGACACTATTAGGTAGTGCTAAGTCCTCCTGATCTACTGATTTCCTGTGGAAGACCAGACAGTGATTTCAACAGGCTAAATGACTGATGTAGTTTGGATTTCATGCTCTGCAGCTTTTTTATGCATGTTTTTCTCTTTCAGCCTTGTAGGGTTGTTCATTAATGGCATCCCCATTCTTTCCAGCTACCAACTACTCCTGACTACTGAGAGTTTTCCTCCTCCCTGTTTCCAGAGGAGGTGGGACACCCTTTTAACTGGCTTTTTATATTAAATTATGTTATTTTATTTTCTTTTTATTACAGATGGAAAATGTAATATTCCTGTTACAATAATTCACCTGTAGACACAGTGTATATGGAAGAGTCCATCCATAGCAGCCACCTCCTGGCCCCTGTACCAAGTGTGGGACTTAATGCCCACCATAATGAGCTTAACAAAGGTGTCATGAAGGTTATTTTTTGCACTTTTATTGTCTTGGGGGTAATTCACTGTACCCTAAAGGTTTTTGACAATAAATTGAGAATTTATTAAATCCATGATGTGGTTTTGCATCCTAAGATATATGGGTTAGCTTTAAAGGACAATTTCACTTCAGGTGATTTTGGATCAGCAAGTGATTCACCCACAGACGATGTCAGCAGGTGGTCAGTGGCCATGAAGACTTCTGAACTTCCCTGGGCTTCCTTGTCTTGCAAAATTTAAACAGTGTTGTGTTTCCTGGTTAAGAGGAGCACCACATTTTGTCTTAAAACTTTCATAACCTAATAAAACAATAGAAAAAAGAAGTATCTGTGAAGAACTGTAATCATGGCTCATTCAGAATAACATCTAAGACAAAAAAAAAAAAAATCCCCCTTGTTTCTGAAATGCTTTCCACACAAATAACACCTTGCTAATCAACAAAGTTCAAAAAAGATTCATTAAAGGCCAGATTGTGGCCATCAGAATCAAATGGGATGCATAAGACAATAATAAAACTCAAGCCATTCTCTGATGCCAAAAAAAAAAAAAAAAAGAAAATTTAAAAAAAGAGAGAGAATATTTTGGTACATTTTAAGAAGCCTTAAATCTATAGTTTAGTTGGCTACTTGGTGGCAGTGCCGTATTGCATGTGTTTAAGTATTTATTTGCAGTTTCCACCTGGAATTCAGTAAACTTCTGTTTAGCAACCAGAAATCCCACTTTAGACAAGGAGAGGGACCAAATAGACATTCAATTTTTCTGAGTAAAATTGTTAGTTTCTGTGGTTTCTTAAAATGTATGGGCTAATCTAAAGCACTGGAGCCACTGGAAAATAATAAGTATTTTATGGAGCCCTTGAATACATACAGAGGTCTTTGGTCCTTAACGCAGGGACAATGACTGTGCAGCAAACTTCAGCATCACTGAGAAACTTAGAGAATAGTTGCTTGGGTTTTTATTTTTACACAAGTGAGCAATGCAGAACACAAAGTTCCTCCAAGCTTTGTCAAGAGCTCACAGGTAGAGCACAAAGCAGGACATCCAGAGCCTCTAACCTGCAAGTCATCTCTATTAGCAGGCTCAGCTCCTGGCAAATACAAGTGTCTTAGTTTCAATCCACAAGAGAACCCACCAGTACCCCATGCTAACTTCTGCCTGTCCCACGCTACATGAACAGACTGGGGCACCCACCAAGCCTCCCCTGAGGCTCAACAACTTGTCGTGCCCTTGTCACATACAGTCTGTCACTAACCAGGCATCCAAACTGGTACCCAGAGATAGGCACTAGGACATCGGTGTATTTCTTTGCTCAAACCCATCACTTAGGCCTGTGTGTTCCACTTTATCTACTTGGACACTCTACTTTTATTCAGTTTGACACAGCAATCCTATTTAGAAACCTTAACATTTTTTACAACTTCAGGTTTTTAATAACTAACAGCAGTAATCAGCCTTGGGTTTGGATACCTTTGTAAACATGTGTATAAATACACACACATGCATATGGCTGGCTGGATGCAACCAGACTGACTTCATGTGTGTGTGGACAAATAATATTAAGTACCAAATAAACAGAGAAGAACATCAAATTCCTATCCCAAAGAAGAAGCTGAATAAAGTAATTTTAAAGATAGCACAGAACCCAAGGAATTAAACTAATGTTTTGCAAATATTTCCCTAATTAGTCACTTGTTTACTGTGATTCTTAACCTAGTTTTCCACAACTGTGCTCACCCTGTCTGTCCTATCTGTCCATCAGTTTACCCTAATTGTATTTGGCAGACAGTAGACATCTTAGAGGACACTCAAATATATTTGCTGAAAATCTGAAATGTCTGCTGGAAACGGGAGGAGAACTCAGCTGTTGTTCAATCTGTTTGGCAGCAGCTGGCCAGTCCACAGCCATATGTTCTCTAGAAAATGAATATGTATGTGCCTCTGATCATCACACATAGTGCCTTGCTCAACAGCAGAAAAAATGTAAGAGGACTTGGAGTACTGTGGAGGGGGAATAGACCAGAGGCAGAATTGACTGCTGTTGCAGAGGTAGACTGGCAGTATGGATAGTGCTCAGGAGGGCAGGAATAGAGTTTACTGCACACAAGATAAGCATGAGATAAGGCGTACAAGACACAGGACAACAAGCCTAGATGAAACTGCTAATTCTGCTGCTCAGGGAGTTTTGATCTTTGCACAAAAATACCAAATCCCTTCTCTCAGATCAAGCTTCCCCCGATGCTCAGGCTCCTCATCCTCTCACATTGGAAGGCCTCAACTTCCACACCTGCGTCCCCAGGAAAAATTCTGTTTGGGAACTGCCAGAAGTCTAGTATGCTGCTTGCACCAGGAGAGAGAGCACTTGGCAGCCTTCTCTCAGCTCAGATATCTCAGACTGTGATATGTCTGGATCACACCAGCTCCTGGGACTCAATCCTCCAAGTCACTCCCACACTTGAGTTCTTTCCACGGCAGTGAAGTGCATCTCCTCCAAGCCCCTGGCCTGTTCCCTCAAAAATATCTCTTCCTTTAATTGGTCTTGGCTAAGGAATGAGTACAAATAAATCCACTGATATCACAACTTAATGCTTAGCATCTTAATGCATCAAATCTTTATAAGTCCAAACTTAAACTCTCAGAGATACAATGTAAAGCTAGTCAACATCCATAAATCCAGCAGTTATAATGAAAATAATGCAGTAGAGAAAGAGATTTAACCACATACAGAATAGCTGAAAGTAATTCATGCTGTCTACCCAACTACCTGCCAGCGAGGTTGTAATTCAGCTGACAGTGTTCTCAACAGATGTTGTCTGACTGTCAAAAAAAATAAAATGTCTGGGTTCATTTCCAATATAGAAATGGAATGGAAATAAATATGAAATATTTTGCCATCTGTTACATTGCTGAGTCACTAGAGAATACTAGCCCCAAATGTGCATACTTCTAGATTAATTGGTCTATAGCTGTCTGGCAACTAGAATTCAAAAAAAAAAATATCCAAGGCACTGATTCCACCACATTACAGAAGATATATGGAGATGACTGCTGCGAAGAGAAATATTAGCCCAAGCACTAGGAGAAGGCTACAAGAAATCCTTGAAGATACTGTGCTGTCTTATTATACATCAATTAATTTGCAGATTTTTACAATGAGCCTCCTGAGAGCCTGTAAATACCGTGTCTTCAACCAAATCACTTATTGGCTGGACTTGGTGCAGAGCCTGTGCTTGCAGAGATCTCTGTGTGCTGCACAGCAGGGTGGGATTGGGGGTGGAGAAAGGAGGAAGAGGGATTTCTCCCCAAGGAGAAATGGATTTCTTGGGGTGAGACTTTGCGCTTATGTGCTGTTTGAATGCAAGCCCCTAGTGGGAACAGCATAAAGCTCCAGGCAGTATGAAGTCTCCAGGAGCTGCAGATTATGCCAAGATAATTCATCGACTTCAAGTGGCTGTGATGGCACACAGAGGAGCACTAATCCTCCTCACCTTTGTGTCATTTTTTTCCAGGGTGTTAATTGTCACACCTTGTCTAACCTGGATGTACATGCCTGGCACCCTTGGAGGTGCCTTCCAGTGCACAAGATTTCAAATGAGAGTTGCAGAGGAAAGTCATGGCAGCCTAGGAGGGCTGGAATGGCCAGGCAGGCTCCATCGTGTGTCCTGCCTGTATGAGGCTGGAGGCACCTCTGTGATTTCTCTGCTAGTTGATAATTCCTCCTCAGCAGGGAAGTCTTTACCTAGACAAAGTACCTAGTTTATGAACCACTCAGGGGGCATGAAGGCTCAGGATCACCCATTCAAGGGTTGCATCAACTTCTCAGAGCACAGCAAAACTTCCAGTCTTTTTCAGGAAACAATGAATACTTTTCAACACCAGCTTAGCATAAAAGAAACTGTAACCTCTCAGCTAGATCTCCTCTAGACTGGAGATCAGTCCTCTTTCAACTCACACAAGACCATGAGGTATTTGCCCATATTCTGCTTGATTACATGGGGCACTTTGTCAAGCCAAGCATTAGGCCAAGGTTACCATCATGATACTGAGATGGAAATCAATGGCCTGCAGCGAGTCTGTCTCAAAACATGCCCACTATTTACCTATCTGTGCTTTACCACATTCAAATGAAGATGTGTTTGGCAGAGAAAAGAAACCTGATGGCACAATAGAACTGACTCTTTAGAAACCCTCTTTTCTACTTCATAATATTATTTCCACATGATCATTTTTTTTTATTGCTAATTGCTAAATGACACTCATCATCCATTGCAGGAAAAGTCAGAGAGAGCAAGTGAGCTGGGACTTTGGCTCACTCCCAGACAGCCTCTGGGGTGGAGACAGTTACACAGCTTATCCATGTGAGAGCAATTAACTACCAACCAGGATGTACCAGAAATACGGCACAAGAACACACTCCTCTAAGGCCCTGAACAGCTTCAGATTACTTTGAAATCAAAGGGAAATGTGAATGCTAAAATCTCTCATCTGAGCTCATACCTGTAGTTTAGATAATCTCTGTAAAGACTCTACAATTATGTAGTCGAAAAGATAAAATCCTACCACACTTCTCAAATCCAGCAATGTGAAGGGTGGTTGAGTACCTAAAGGAATTGCAAACCATCCTGGATATTTTTGAAAGTAATGTGACATTTAATACCATAAAACCAAAGTTCGAGAACCAGCCTTTTTGCAATGATGACATTTTTTGAGTTGCATTTCAATGAAGTGAACTCATTAAAAGAAAATGGGTTTGTTGACTGAGGTTTTTCTGCTCTAATAGTGGTTAACACTGGTAAATAATTTAAAAGGTCCTAACCATTCAATTTAAAAATGAGGCAGATAAAGGCATCTGTTCAGATACCAGTAACCTAGAGTATTCATAGTGATAGGAGAGTCTTAAGACCAGGCACTAGAAGCAGAAAATACAGACAAGAACTTGTGTTAATTTCCTTTATTAATTCCTGTAGCTTGCATCAAAGACATAGTTTGTGTGGCTCTTTGATGGACCTGCTGGGGAGAAGTTCTTGGCAGACCCCCTAAATGTCAGTGTTTGTGTCTTCTCAGGTTGGGCAAGATCAAGTTCATGGTGCTCTCGGTTTTTATATTTTAAATAAAGAATAGAATAGAACAAAACAGAACCTGAATGTTCAGTTGGCAAATACAGAACAATGAACCAACTCATAGATTATTACACAATACATGAGACAGTTAAAATAAACATCTACTAAACAGGTGAAAAACAAAATAAGGCTGGAAGTTACACTTCCTTTTAAATGTATTCCACTACAAAAGTCAGGCTAATTTTGAATACTTACTTAATACTGGATACTGGGCATTTTTTCTCCAATAATAGTGAATGTTTCTACAAACTGAACAAGCAAAGGTGCACTTGGAAATGGGATAAGAGAGAAGGCTTAGTTACTAATGCCACAGTGAAAGTCTCCCACTCTGATGCGTGTGAATGAAATCTCCACATGCTTGATTGGCTTTTTTGGCAAATATGGTCAGCATGAAAGAGGGAGAGAAAAAAGAGGAGAGAGACCTTAAGGGGAAAAAAATGTAGAGTAGGTCTCTGCAGCTTGTTTTACTCTGCTGCTGGTGAAATAAAAATTTGTTTCCAAATAGCCCCACAGCTCCCAATAGCCCTGACTACCGATTACTCTACTCTTCTGGTAAGTTGCTAATGGCTTTGCATTTTCTTTTACTGTCATCAAGAGTGTTTGGAGTTCATTAAGAATTATAGGAATAGCCTCCATGCTTTTCAAACTAGATGTGGGAATATATGCAGAAGGGATCAGTGGGTTTGCTAATTCTATGGTAGCCCATCACAATCGTTGGAAGAATGAATAAGAAAAGCAGACACATGGGAAACTGTGAAAAGTTGTATGTATAATAAACCACTGTGAAAATGGAACATATCACTTACTTGGTAACTGTTGTACTTAAAAGTCCTATCAAGACCAAAAATAAACTAAAAAGATAGCATTTTTGATAGCTATAAACTAAAAGAAAACCTCCTATTCTATGAAATTAAAATAAAATGCTTGCACCCATTCACACAATTTTCACTGACCATAAAGATCTATGAGTGGCAAGTTTATGTATAAGAGCTTATAAAACACAATCCTCTTCCTAAAGGGGAAGGAATGCATGCTGAAAACCCAGAGGACAGCTCAGGGAGCTGCTCACAGAGAGATTAGATACCACATAAAAATATTACATGGACTCAAACACGGGACAGAAGTAGAAAATATGGCCATTGAGGTCTTATTTTTTTCTTCTATTATTTCTCAGCATGTAATATGTTTTTAAAGAGTCAGGAATGTACCGAAACATTTAATTCAGATTCTCAGAATTTAAAGCCTTTTCATGTAGCAGTCTTGATACCTTCTATGCATTTTTCCTTACCTCTGTGTATTACTTATAACCAGATATTGAACTAGACACTCCTATTCTAAATGCATGAAATGCTAATTGAAATGAGGCTGGATCCCAGTGAAGACAACTAGATTATGGAATAATCTCCCAGAGGAGGTGATATAGAATAAACTGCTTCAGAAATGGAAAAGTGGCCAGACAAGGTACTAAGAAATATAACCAAGAAAATAATACCTAAGAAAATAACCTAATACAGAGACAGCAGCCAGCCTATCTTTAAGAGCTGATGTAGTATTCTGCAACTTGCAATCCTTAGTTATCCCTGGGAAAGCATCTGAAAAATATTAGACCTACTCACCTGGTCAGTATGGGCTGACTTACTGACAGGCACTGGTCTTCTACAGATGGTGCAATTCACTTAACTGATTATTTTACTTTCATCTGAACCTGGCAAAGAGAGTACAGCATACTAACAAATGAAGAGCTGGCTGGGGACAGAGAAAGGAAGCAGGCGTAAAAGCTCATGGTTGTGCAACACTTCTCCTGCCATCAATCTGGCCACCTATCACTGTCCCCCAAAAGCCAGTTTCCACTCCTTGCCTTTGCACTTTTCAGTGGTCCCACACCCTCCAGTGCTATTGCACAGTAGAGGGAAGGGGAACTGAGTGCCTCAGCATTATAAGAGGAAATTTCCCTAGAGTTACTAGTGTTCACAAACACTGGTGAGCAACACTGGACACGTTGCAGGATTGGACCTAAGGGACAAAATGCCTGTTGAACTGAATGTGAGCAGATACCAGGGGCTTAAGCTGTGGCTGACTGAATTGAACAGAGCCTGGGAGGTGAGAACATGGCCATTACTACAATAAGTCTACATGTTTTGATCTATACTATAAGGATGAGCATTATCAGGAGTAGCGATCAGGGCACACACATTCCCCTGGAGATTAATCACTGTTTGGAAAGAGCTGAGGGACAGACGGCATTAACCCCAAATGGCCATTAATCCCCCAAAATGCCATCTATCCATGCCTTTGTCACTATTAAAAGGCAAAAAAATCAAAAAAACCTTGAAAGGGAAAGGGACAGACTGAAAACCAGTATTTTCTTCTTGTCGGGCAGTTCAGTCAAACCAATCAAATTTTCAGGTATTGAAATAACAAACTTTACTGGGACAGAAGCAATTCTCCCTTTTCCTCCTCTCTCACTTAAGAATAAAAGTAGATACAGTGCCTGTGAGAAACTGAGGGGAAGAGACAGATTGAGATAGAATACTGAGCTTTAAGCTGGTGTATTTTATCCATTAAAAGGCCACGTTGATCTGACCACTGTGATCAGTTTTTGAGATTCAAAATAGAAAAAATTATCTTCCTACTAGGTGCAACTGACTCCCAAGATATCTGTATACACATAAAGTGAAATAATTAGACCTTGAATGAAAAATCTTGACAGTACAAAGAAAGACCATGATCTAATATCAGAACAAAGTTAACAGATGTCATTAAGTGAGACGATTAGCCGATGACGGAAGGTCGCACCCAGTTTACTTTTCACAGTTGACAGATCAAAGTTATTCGTTCAGTTTGAGCAAAGACTGAATACAGTTACCCTAGGAAAATCCATTCACATAACATTAAGTCTCTCTCTGTCTTGTGTTTCTTAAACATGAATTGTCAGGAAAAATACTAGCGAAAGAGTACAGAGCAAGGGCAACCAGCTCACATTGTAGTGAATAGAAATTCCCCTAGTAGTAGGTAAAAAAAAATGTGTAATTGTAACCAGTGGCCTTTACACTCGTGAATCACATGCCTGAGATATTATAAACCTGACTCAAGCACGAGTTATGTAGCTGTGAATTGGGAGAAGCCATTAAGACATATCCTGATACAGATCCAGCCCCCAGGTCCCCTCTGATGCCAATTCTCAATGTCCACCTTCACCCACATTCCCCTCTCTGCCCCAAACCCTGCCTCGCCATCACTCTAACCCAATTATCCAGTGCTTGGGCACAAGACCAGGAAGGACCATCCCCACTGCAAGTGGCTATGGTCTGGGTGCCACTGGGGGTCTTAAGTGGTAGGGGAACAAGGTGACAGGTGGCACAGGGAGAAGCATAGCTGCCTTTCCTCTTTTCAAGGCCCAGCCTGGGGCCCAGATATCACCCTGTGCTCTGGTAGTCTCTACAGGTCCCCTCAAGTCAGTCTCCACCAGTGTCAGCAGAGCAGCACAGCACCACCACCAGCGCCAGGGACACACCACTGCTCAGTCAGGCATCACACCCCTCCTGCCCAGGTGGGCATTCAGCATGGCTAATGCAAATAGTGAGTCAGGTTGTCATCATTCCTTTTTTTTGGCATTAGAATTTTATATAGTATCTGTCCAAGTTCTGGATAGTTGCTCTTAGTGTTGAGTTTTGCTCCTGTTTTTTCCTGTTTGTTTTCCAGAACTGGCAGAAAAGGGAATACTTAAAACTCAGATTTTAAACCTGACTTACTTCATACCTTTTCTGTTAAAAAGTGTGATTAATTTTACATTGGTTTTCACTTAGAGAGAGACTGAATTTTTGCACATGCAGTCATGAAATCTAGAGTGAAAAAAACACACAGGAAATTTCTTAACCTTCAGTAAATTCACTTTGGTCCACCTGTGCATTCAATACTTGTCCATTTACTTAATTATACCATCATATAATATGCAATATGGTACTACATTTATTTTCTTTTGTCCATTCAGCCTACAAGCTTGATTGGGTTGGTTTAAAAACTATGAGCCTTTATCTCAATTCTACCCGCTTTTTATTCAAGCTTTCAATAATGCACATGCCCCCATCTAAAGAAAAATGAAACAATAGCCTCCAAATAAGTCACAGAACAGGTATTAGGAACATGCTCATACGATAATAAATAAAGGGGAAAATAACACATTTATACTGCAATAAATATATTCATAAACTCAGCATGGTAGAGTTTCAATAGGCTGCAATTCAAATATTCTACAAAACCCTATGTCAGCTAAAGTTACCATTTGAATGCAGAGAGACTAGCATTAAAGAATGTTTTAAAATGCAGAAAGATTATGCTGGCCACTGCCTTGTGCAAACTGGGGGATTTATTGCCTGCCAAGCCTGTTGCAGGATGAGAATCGAGACATTCAGACCCTGACAGGGAAGAATGATTGCTTCATTGTGTGAAGGTATTTCTGTTACATGAAGCACACCAGCAGTGCTCTTCATCAGAGAAGCGCACAGTGGATTATAAAATCTCTTAACTCTGTGGCCCTCAGGAATTTCAGCAGTTATCAAAGTAAGAGGACCAAAGGAAGTGGTGCCTAACAGAGAAAAGAAAGGAAGGATTTAACCTTTGTCCTGAGGGTGATAAAACAGCATCACATGGCTGAAAATCAGTCTCGCTTCAGCCATGTGATGCAGTTGACACAGTCACTTTTGTGAAAGTTACAGGATGGCATCAGTAGTTGAAAGGTCATATTTGAAAGACTTTCTAAATACACCATCAAAATACTTGCTGGAATACTCTGTGAGGCCTTATTCTGCAGCTACAAGTCAGGACATATTTGTTCCTCTTTGAAACTGAAAGCACTTATAACATTCCCATGAGCAGCAGGCATGCCACAGGAACTATAGCACACAATTGAGACATTTGCTTGGGGTACAGGTAACGTACCAAATCTTACCTCTCACTGCACAGAGCCCATCTCCACCTGTCTCAGCACTTCTACTAAGCCAATTACAGCAGCATTTAAGTGGAATTATACGTGGACTTAATTGGCAGAAGAAAATTTCTAGAGGCATCACTGAAGACATAGACCAAATTCTCTGCACTATGTTGGTGTTGTTGAACACATAAAATGTGTTTGTGTGCTTCAATCTTCTTTTGAGGGAACACAGTAAAGCAGCAGGAGCTTTGTTATCACTGTGGGTTCAAACAGAACGACATTACCTGCGGAGCTGGTAATTGTTCATTATTTCCTCTTCTCAAGACTGTTCTGCTCTTATCTTCCATGATCCAGTCCACCATGTCCTGTTCTTCTCCCACTGGTTTCATGACTAAGCCTTCTTCTAGTTCTTCCCCTACCCAACTAGCCAATCCATCCATGTCTGTCTTGGCAAACAGCTCCTCACCATTCGGTCATGAGTGCTAACAAAGGTTATCTCCTATACCTCCTCTTGTAGTAACCTCATCTATCCATAAACATGTGCCTTTTTCCTGATAATTCTCTCTCTCCTGACGTTTTATCTTCCCCTGTATAACTCCCTAAATTACTCTGGCTCAGACAATTAACCTGCTTAGCTTTCTGCTGATCCATGTGATCAGAATTCATTTCCTAAACTTTCCTTCTGAAGTTTTCCTGCTCTCCCATCATCACTGGTAATACCAAGAGGTTTTTCACATTCTACCCCACACCTTTAGAGACACCAACTCCTAAGAAACAGATGATACAGCTGTCTTTCAGCTCTTAAAGATAAATATGAGCTTCTTTTTAAACTGACCTCTCACATTTATCACAGAAACTTGGACATATCCAAAATTTTCTCCATGGTTTTGTAATCCTATTCCTGCATGCTGACTCATATAGCAGCAGATGAGAGTTTAAGATCCAAGAGCATAAACTGCCATAAGTATCTTTAAAGGGGCACACTTTTTCTTACACACTTTTTAGAATATTTCCCCAAATGTCTCTAAAGGAGGACGGGCAGACATCCTGAGCTGGACAGCCAAATTTTTCAAAAGAGTAGGCTGCCAGACTGGGAGCAGTACTGGACTTCTGCATTACTCTTAACCCAGAGTAACCTTCTTGAAAGCAGATGTGTGATTCCAGTAAAACTTTTCCCAACTTGCTTAAACAAGTAAGAAGACTGCAAGATAGGTCCAGATCAATTTATTCTGCAAAACACCTTGAAAAAGTCCAGAAGCCATACAGAGACCAGGAACTCCCCCATTGTGCTTTGAAATTATCCCTTTGTTCCCCAGAAAACTCAGATCTAATCAGTCAGCTCATGAAGAATGAAAGAAGCCAAAGTCAACCTTCTTCTGTCTATTTAAAAAAGAGGTACAAAGTTGTGGGAGCAGTACAACCTTCCCGTGCCTGCGACCAGACCTGGGAAAGGATCCCATGTGCAGCTATAAGGGCAGTTCATTGCCTTGCCCCAAGGCAGCTTCAGGGTGGCTATTAAGTAGTTCCAGCAATGACAGACAGCCCCTGATTGCTTTTCAGATGATTTTACAGACACACTGCTGGCTAGGGAACTATTAAACCACAGGCCACCCAGGCCTTGCTGGACAGTAACCATTGTCTGTCACTGCTGGCTCATCTCTTCATCCTGGATGATTTAGATTTTAGCTGTGCACCAGGCCCCACACCCCTGCTCTGGGCATGGCACTCTGGCTGCTTCCCAGCTGGCTGCAGCTCTCACCATCACAGCACTGTCAGGCTTTCCCTACCTTAGCCATCCTGTTCAGCTCTGAAGCATGTAAATATCCCTTCAGTCTATTTATGAAGGGCATATTTCACAAAGGGCTCAACATTCTACCCACCACAAGGTTTTAGAACACGAGGCAAGCCCCAAATAATTTCCAAACAAACATCCTCTTTCCCCTGTTTTATTGCCAAGTCTGTTGTTTTCTGGTGAAATTTTTAAGAGGAGGAATGTGCAACACATCCCAGAACACATCTCTGTGCTCAAAAGAAAGAGAGGGAGCTATTAACCAGAGTAGCGAATTAAAACTAATAAACACATCATTGTATCCAACGTTTAAGGAAAAGCTTCCCGTTGGAAGGAAAATCAGTGGCCAGTTCAACACATAGTCTTCTTTTTTTAAAGAAAAATTATACTCTCAGGGGTATCAAGTCACTTTGTATAGCCAGGTTCTAAATTTCTGAAACCTAAGATGTATTACAGGAACTTACTAACTATATTTAGTAGGCGTTTTATTGTCCATGCAAGCCATGCTATTAAAGAAAATTTTTCTTTCCTGAGGTATATATGTGTGTGTGAGTGTGTGTGAGCATGTGTCTGCTCTTGAAGAACTTCACGTGGTAAGCAAAAGAGCTTTGTGTTTTACTTTTAAATGAATATAAATGCTCAAAAGATCTTACACTAGATGCAAAAGAAAGAAGAAATAGACAAAGCATTTGTGACTGTAAGCAGCCAGAACCATTTGCAATCTGCATACCAGTAAGAATTGGTCATATACCGTATAATAAAGTTACTGCTAGTTTTTGTCCACACACTAAGAAAATGTTTCAAAGGTCTGTGTCTCTTCAGACTTCTAACTCAGGAAATAGTTAGGACTGGTTTCCATACAAAAAATCAAGCAGATATGTTCACACTTTAAATGAGAGGGACAACAGCACAAGAATAAAAGTAATGCTTCTGCTTGAGCATGTGTTTCCCTCTGTGACAGTCTGCACTGAACAAAACAGCCTGGGGCTGCAGGCACCAGAGGGTTGGGAAATGCTAGAAGTGCAGTCTACAGAAAGTAGAGATGACATCTGTCCAGCAATATCACATATGAGATGGTGAAAGAGGTATGTCCAGCCACATTCTCCATCACAGACACTGAAATGTTTACTCAAAATTCCTAGTCAAAATACTGGGAAGTGAGTTCTCCTTTCCTTTTTTCCCCCTTTTACCAGTAACCTGAGAGGTTAGCTATGCAAAGGTAATGCTCACAGCCATCTCACTTTTGCTCAACAGCAGCATGAAGGGAATATGGAAGGAACCTGTTGCCACAAAAGTGGTCATGATGGATGTATCTGTTTACTGTGCGCCCAGACCCAGCTGCTGGGGAGCAAAGAAATGTTTGTCAATAATTGCTGCTTTCAACCAGTAATCTTCCTAGCACAGAGAGAGACCTTAAAATTTGAAAACTGTAGATCTGGCATCATCATGTCTCAAAAGAGAATAAAAATCTTGATTTATTTTTGCTTTTTTTTTTTTTCTGAGCCTGATATGTAGTTGTTACCTCTTTAAAGGAGGAAGGTGGCAAACCATATCTCTTGTATACTTTCCTACTTTGTGTAAACCCTCATGTTGTCTTATCTTACCAGGGAATCTGTTGCACAACCACCATTCACAAAAGAAATCACAAGGTCATGAAAATC
Source organism: Pseudopodoces humilis (assembly GCF_049639895.1). Taxonomy (NCBI): domain Eukaryota; kingdom Metazoa; phylum Chordata; class Aves; order Passeriformes; family Paridae; genus Pseudopodoces; species Pseudopodoces humilis. Next base: position 22,685,642 of record NC_142200.1, read on the forward strand.
TTATGATCTGTCTGTGGTGAAATTTCAACCAGCAACAATGAAAGTCTCTTCAGTGCAATTACACTGACCTGATTTCTTACAGAGGTTTCAGCAAAGCTTTGTTCTGAAAGGAGAGAAAAATGTGCCTGATAGCACCACCACCATATAGACTGACCTAAGTTGATCTGGTGAGCCCTCCTCATATGCTCAGCCAGCCATAAAACCTAGTGTCTTACAGGTTGAGCCATATAAGAAGAGAGGCTGGTGCTGGGCTTCCCAAGGAAGAACTGTTTACTAGAGGATGCACCAGAGAGGCAGCGTTTCTTACAGGTCTTCTTTTATTCATCAGCTCATCCTGGAAGTCCTCTCTCTTCTGCCATTGCCAGTTCAAGGTGCAGGTCAGGGTGTGTGTACTTCTTTCTTCTCCCTCTTATGACACCGCTTCTTACCTGTCCACACACAGGTGTGCAACCAAATTGTGGACTGCATCTCTTCTGCCATGGGCATTCAAACTGTTCAGCCTTGTAGTTGCCTTTATTCTGGAAAACAAACAAAAAACAACTGTCCTGCAGCTATCAGAAATGGAAGGCCAAATTTAAATCTGTCTTTCATAACAAAACTTAATCCAATTTATTGCTGAGCTTAATGTGAAACTGAAAATATATTATGGCTTAGAAGGAACATCAGCTGTATCTCAGACAGAATAGTCCTTGAATATAAAGGTAAATCTCCTGAGGATGAGGTGGGCAAGCACACAAGAGCTGAGTTTATTATTCAAACTATTTGAGCTCACGGTGATGGGCTAGAAATCTCATGAAAACATGATTTATTGGAAGATTTCTAATATTTCGTGCTTCTTGTGGGGCTGGAAGTACCACAAGAACTACATTTCTGTGGTATTTTGGTATTTCCACTTGTGGCCCCAGCTGGAACTAAGAAGGGAAGAGGCACACACACTTGGAAATGTTTTGGTCATCTGCCTTTTTTTCAAATCACAGGAAAGGTTTTTTTCTAAGTCCACTTTGAGGCAACATATTTGGGGAGGTATTCTCATTCTAGCAGATGCCACATAAGATTATGACTTTTCAGTTACATAAAATTTGCACTTTAGGTTGGAATGTCAAGAAAAATGCCTCTCTGGCGTACTGGTTTATATGAACTCTACATAGCTCTGCAACATAAGAATTTCACTATGTCAGTCATGCATAATAATAATATAACAATCTAAAATAATGTAATAAATCCACTCACTAGTCATCATGGGCCAAACTCTGGCAACCCTTTATGAAAATATGCTGCAAACACATGTACAAAAAGCCTCTTAGCTCAGCCCCACTGGCCTCAAGCCAAGAAGTTATCTAACGGCAAATCAACAGACAAGTGTCACCAGAAATGTCTCATAGCGAAACAGCTCTGCTGCGAGCATAAGTTATTCCATTTCAGATGTGGAAAGATTTAATTGGGTTCTATGCAATTAACAAAGCTCAATTATGAGTAATTTGTTAGTCATGCTTACTTTTGGCTAAGCCTTGTTTTCCTTCTCTCAGTTCTCCCTCTTGAAACACCTGCAAGTAGATGCATGGAGTGGGGGGGTGGGGGCGGCGGTTCTGGCCAGAACTCTGATAAAATGTCTCCTTGGTACAGACTTTAATTGTTTCTATGAAAACAGCTGCTCTCCTTAGAGAATGTGCCCATGGGCAAAGCTGTTTTCACTTCTAAAAAAGGCCTGAGGAGCTGCACTGACAAAAATTACCTGCTGCAATTAGTGAATCAGCGTGTGTCTCCAACCCAGCCTGGTGCTGCTCCATCTTGCTAACCTGGTCAACCCTGCATCTCTGCAGGGCAGGTCTGAGTCACCTCTGGTGAAGAAATGGTCTGGTCTGCCTCTCATTTGGACATAATAAGAGCTAGGGCAGGGTAAATGCTTTTGAATCACCTGGTGGAATACACCTCCATGATGTGCTAAATACCCTGCTTCCACTGGGACTGTTACTTGTGCTTTCCCTCTAGGCCTTCTATTACATTGTGCATATCTTGAATCATCATTTACCTCCCAAAATTTTAACCATGCCAGCTTTCTAAATACAGGCCTGTCTCATACTTCTGCTCAACTAAAGTCTTTGGAATCAACAGAGGATGAATTTTATTCATCTGCTTTGATCTATGTATTAAGATAATTGCAAAAAACTAGGAAAAAAGCAATTTTGACTATGAAGAAAAAATTCTGATACTGAAAGCCAGGGTTTACTGGAGAAAAGGTCTTACAGATGCTGATTGTGTTCATGATGGGAAAAAGAACAGCAGTTCCTCTCAAACTCAGATTATTCATTCTCCACAGTCAGCTGCCCTGGAGTCTATGTAAACTTGTGCTCCTCTGCACTGCTATTCTGCAAAGTCACACTCTTTGAATGGAAGAGAATTTAACTTCAGTAAAGCAAGGCTCAGAGACCTCAAGCAAATGGGAAAAATGTTAGTCCAGAGATGGAAGCAGTATAGCATGATCAGAGGTAATACTCTTTATCAGAGGCTTAGAGGCAAGCTAACACAGCAATATTATTTTCAGGCCCACACTTAAGATAACTGCAAATATCTGTGTTGATGAGCAATAACTTGGGTGCCTTTGCTCAGCTCTCTTCTGCTCAGCATGGCTGGACAGCCAGTGTGCTGTTACAGTCTGCAGCCTCTCACCCTGGCTTGTTGGAAAGAAGCAGTACCAGGGCTGATGTTGTAAATCATAACCAAAGGAATGCCATACTGACATCTAAAACGTAGCAGAGAAAAGAGAAATCCATGGTTGGACTTCTCTGAGCTTGTCTGCAAGGCTCTCCTCTATTCTGCTGAACTAATCTTGAGATACAGTTGATGAGGCTGCCAGCAGATTTGTACATCTACTCCAGCTGCTGTTATTCCCTCTGATCTCTTCCATCATCTCTTGCCTACATGCTCCTTAATGCAGTTAACATCTCCCCCTTTCTGTTCAGTAGGTACACAGGACACTGTGGCTTCACTACTGAAGGCAACAGCTTCTGTCATAGATAAAAATTTCATTTATTTCAAACTCTTCACTATGAGGCAAACATCATGGAAGTCTGAAGTTCCTTTTCCTCAAGGACATAACAGAGAGAGCAGGTTACCTGGACCTTAGAAGCCAAAACCTTACTAGATTTTACATGAAGATGAATTTAACCTTTAATAGAAAAACTCTGAAGATTTTGTCCATGATAGAGCAGTTATTGCCAATCAAAAAGGAAGTCTGTCACAAAAATTCAGAGTACCAAAAACTATCAGAAATATTTAAAACTCTTGTGAACATAACTGGAGAGTAATTAATCTTTGGAAAAGAAATCTCTGCAGCAACAGTGGTTATGTGCTACCTCCTCATTTGCTGGGGTGAAAACTAAAATCTAACAAGAGAACTTGCAGATTTAACATAAAATAACACCCAGGGAATATAAATAAAATGTAATATAGCAAATGGGGAATAATTATTTTGTGGATTTATGACACCTGTTTCCCTGTTCCATATTCAGGACTGCTAAGGGAAAAGAAAAAAGTACCCACAGAGGTGAAAAGTTCTCATAATTCTTTGTTATTTTTATTTTTCAATTAATTTCTAAATATATGCTTACCACACAGTTCTTTATGAAGAAAAAAAGGCTAAGCTATAAATAATATTTCCTCTTCTGGGAGTTATTTTAACCTACAAATTTTTTGCTGTTGTCAGAATGGTAAAACACAGAAAACAGGCAGGTTTGGATTAGTTTTAGTCTAGGATCTTGCCTTTAATTACATTTTTTTAAAAATGGTGATAGTGGTCTTGCAAAAAAAAAAAATGGCACCAGAAGGTCAAGCCCATCTGGATTTAAATCTGGTCAAGGATGTCATAGACACCAAGAAGGACATCTTCAAATATATCAATAACAAAAGAAAAACAAAGGACAATGTGGGACCATTATTAAGTGGAGGGGAAATCCTGGTAACAAAGGATGCAGAGAAGGTAGAGTCACCAAACGCCTTCTTTGCATCCATCTTCACTGACAAGACCAGCTCTCAGGCATCTCTGACCCAGGAGACCAGGGTAAAGGGATGTTGGAAGGAAGACCTTTCCTTGGTCATGGAGGATTAGAGAATATCTAGAAAAACATGACTTCCACAAGTGCATGGGCCCTAAGGGAATGCTGCGAGAGCTGGTGGACACCACAACCAGGCCACTCATGGTCATCTTTGAAATGTCATGGACTTCAGGAGAGGTGCCTGAGGACTGGAAGGAAACAAATGTTGTCCCAGTCAAAATGGCAAGGAGGAAGACACAGGGAACTGGTGGTCAGTCAGCCTCACCTCAATCCCTGGAAAGGTGATGGAGCACCTCATTCTGGAGGCCATCACTATCCACATGGGTGACAAGAAGGTGATCAGGAGTAGTCAGCATGGATTCACTAAAGGTAAGTCATACTTGACCAAACTGATTGCCTCCTATGATGACACAACAGCCTGGATGGATGAGGGGAGAGCAGGGGATATTGTCTTACCTTGACTTCAACAAGGCTTTCAACGCTGTCCCTCACAATATCCTCATAGGCAAACTCAGGAAGTGTGGAGTGAACAGAGAGGTGGTTTGAGAACTGGCTGAACAGCAGATCCCAGAGGGTGGGACAATAATCAGTGGCACAGGGTTTGGTAGGAGGCCTGTCACTGGTGGTGTCCCCCAGGGCTCAGCGCTGGGCCCCGTATTGTTTAATTTTCACCAATAACTTGGATGAAGGGGCAGAGGCCTCCTCAGCAAGTTCCTCAGGAACACAAAGCTGGGAGGAGTGGCTGATACCCCAGAGTGTTGTGCAGCCCTTCAGAAGGACCTCGACAGGCTGGAGAGATGGGCAAAGAGGAACCATCTGAAATTCAACAAAGGTGAGTGCAGGGTGCTGCACCTGGGGAGGAATGACCTGCATCAGTACAGGATGGGGGCTGACCTGCTGGAGAGCAGCTCTGCAGAGGAGGTCCTGGGAGTCCTGGAGCCAAAGAAAGCCAAAGGTATCCTGTAGTACATTTGGAAGACCATTGGCAGCATGTCCAGGGAGTTGACCCTGCCCCTCTGCTCAGCCCTAGAGAGGCCACATCTGGAATGCTCTGTCCAGTTCTGGGCTCCCCAGTACAAGAGAGACATGGAGCTGCTGGAGTTGTTTCAGAGGAGGGCTACAATGATGATGAGGGGACTGGTGCATCAATCTTATGAGGAAAGACTGAGAGAGTTGTGCCTGTTCAGCCTCAAGAGGAGGCATCTGAGAGGGGACCTCATCAACATCTCTCAGTCTCTGAAGGGAGGGTGTCAAGAGCATGGACCAGGCTCTTCTCAGTGGTGCCAAGCAATTGGACAAGAGGCAATGGGGAGAAACTGATGCACAGGAAGTTCCACCCGAGGAAGAACTTCTTTACTGTGCAAGTGACCAAGCACTGGAACAGACTGCCCAGAGAGTCTGTGGTGTCTCTCTCACTGGAAATATTTGAGAGCAGTCTGGACACAACCCTGCGCCATGTGCTCTGGGATGACCCTGAATGAGCAGGAAGGTTGGATCAGATGACTGATCAGCCTGTGGTCTGTTCCATCCTCACTCATTCTGTGATTCTGTGAGTCTGTGAATTGGTGATTCTGTGATTCTCTCCCTCAAGTACATTCAGGTAGGTACACAGGCTTCTATACCAATTACCATAAACATGCTAAAGGGATTAACAGCTTCTGCCTTATTGTCTCTTCCATTCCATTTCCCTCTGACTGGTTTCTAAGTACAGTGTCTCATATCACAGCAAGTCAAATACTGTTATAATCACTCCACCTCCACTGCCAGTGGTGACTCTGGTACCAGCAGGTCGCACACTTAGCGCTATTACAGTTAGTGATGGGTGAGCTCCCGGGCAGCAGTGATAAACCTCTGAGACCTTACCCTGCCTCCCAAGGAATGCAGCAGGGTCACGGCTTGAGCGGCCTCAGATATTACAGAGACGGGCACCCTGGAAAGGCTTATCAATAAATAAAGCCATGACTTTAGGTGCTTAATTAAACTCGAGGGACAAAATCCTCCCTCCACTAACAAGCAGGGAAGATGGATAACTGCTCTATTTGTGAATGTAGGAAAAATGCCATACTTATAATGAGGTCTGTGGAATTCACACTAGGCCAGTAGTATTTTCAATGTTTAAGCATCAGTGCTGGCTTTTTAATGCACGATGCAGTTATTGCAAAAGCAAACATGTTTTCAGAACAGATACCAGAGGATGGATAGACAGCAGTACGCAAGAGCTCTAGACTCCATTTGCTGCTGAAATGGTTGCCCCTGAACTCCCAGTAGCCAAGTAACTTTGTGAATTACTTTAACCTTTGCTTCTCAGAAAACATACTTTACTTTGATCTTTGAACCATGATCAATAGAAGGTGCAGAATGGCAGGGAAGAATTTTTCAGCTCAGGGGGAAACAATGTAGTTCAAAATGCTCAAATAGCCTTAAAAAGCTCCCAGTAGAATGTGTCCGGAAATTGCAGATCAGTTATTTGCTTCTTCCTGATGGTTTAAAATAGTATCACAAATTCAGTTCCCCCTCTTCATTCTGTGAGATAAGAGCAAAACCTGTATATGACAAGGACATTTCCTTGTAGCAGCAGAATTTGCTTGAACCCAGACTGAACTTGATCCCTTCCCCTACAGCTACAATAAAATAGATGCAGGTGCCATACAAACTACACTGTCTATCACACTATCTATTCCAGAAGTTCCTACACATAAATAATGAACATTTAACAAACAGTTACATCAGCTGAGCAGCTTCCAAGATGCATTGGTCTACCACAGGAAAAATGTACTTTTTGCAGCAGAAATAGCAGCATTTCACAGTCACTCAGGGAGGTTGTTTCCAAGAATAAGAGCCACAGGCATGTGTACAAATTAACTGGTAATAAACATTCTGACTTTGGTTACAGTCACTGGGCCAAATTCTGTTTGACACTATATCTGAATCATCTTCAGAGTGGTTTCCTGCGATCCTGAAAATTATTGCCTAGATCCACAGGTGCACTAAACTGATGCTGTTCATCCTATTCTAATGTCAAATGCATACTGCAGTAGTGGGATACATAACTGGTTCATTTATTTTTCTCCATTAAAACACCAAGCTGGCCATATTCCTTGCTTAACCATGTTGAACATTGGTTCAAAAACCCTCAGGTTTGCATCCAGTGATGGTTACTCAAAGGATGCTACAGCTCCTTATCTGTTTGTCACTCTGAGGTTGAATCCAGTGCTTGTCATCTCACCCCTGCCCAGCAGCCAGAGAAGCTCAAAGACACTTTTGCAGTCCAGGAAGAAGACAGCACTGGGTGGTGTCCCCTGAGTACAAATCTAAAAACTTCATCATATTTACAAACAATTATTAGTTCTTGTAGTGCCACACTGAGAGTCAAGAACTTGCTGCAGGTGTTTGGACATCTGCTTCCTGCATCACTGCTCCCTATCTAATCCTCCAGGCAGATATGGAAGAAACAGAGAACTCCAGTATTTACTGCAAATCAAGCAACAGAGAGGTGAAAAGAAATATTTCAACTCCAAATGGATCTTTGTGACAGACAGCGGAATATACTGAAGGATCAAGAACATAAATTGCATCCATGACCCAAAGGAATACACTTGCTCTCTTCTTCTGTAACCCTGTGATGGACACTCCTCTCAAACATCTTGCTAGTAAATACAAACACATCTGTAGCACTTGTATGTGCACAAGCCAGACCCATCAGTGAGGCTCACGCCATGCCAGTTCTCAAAGTGTTGATGTGGTGTGAGAAGGACCCAGAAGCAAAGGAGAGGTGGAAAGCAGTGAAACCTAAAGTTTAATAAATCAGTGCTGTGTAGGGGGCAGGATGGGTGGCACAGAACCATGTTTTTCTGTTTCTCTCCTCACTAAAATAATGGTGGAAGGACAGATGCTGCAGCTAAGGCCAGTGTTAAAGCAGTCAAGAAATTGTCCTCACAGTCTGCAATTCACTTTTCAGCTTCTATATGATAAACACAATACCAGGGTTTACTAAGATCAGTATCTTATAGCAATTGCCTGCTTTATCAGCCCATGTCTTTCAAGGGATAAGAAATTTTAGCATCTGCTGACCTAAAATACCTGCTGAAGTTTAAGCTGACATTTTTCCCTCCTGTTTCCCCAGACTGTAAGCATGTACAGCCAAGCACAGCTCAGCCAAGTGGCATTATTTCTGTTCCTACCAGGGTGGTGTCTATATCTTATGCCACACTAAACCATAACAGGGTACATTTTGTTTTGGCAAAGCAGATATTTGAGAGATTTTATAGCCAATGTATTCCATTTGCATCCTTTTAGGTACAATTAGAGAATGAAGGTAAAAAACTATCCACAATATTTTTGTGGAAAGGCAAACAATTCATGGCAGCTGAAAACTGGTTAGAATATGTCAGGACATGTTTTGTATTCATAGTCTAGAGGGGGAGCAAAGCAATTATCTTTCCTGTACTGCAATCAGACTCACATTTTAATTTAGATAATATGTAATAACTACATACCTTCATCTCACAAAATTAGTGAAAAACTAGTAATATGCCTTTGTATAACTGGATTCCACCAGAACATCCTGTAAGTATTTGGTTCTTTCAGGGCACAGTGGAAGGCAGCTCTCTCCATTCTGACCTGATGTAAACAATAATTCAGCACCACAGCAAAGTTGACCCAGATGACTGCCAGCAATCCCTTCCAGGAAAAAGTTTTGTGATTCAGAAATGAACAACAGATAACCCTTGTTTGGCTTTAGGTTGTGTGTCTTCTGATGAAATCCTTTATGTTTTGTTGTTCAATTACTTATAGTTGCTTATAAAGCAACAAAATATTTTTTAAAGTCAATGCAAATACATTTCTGGCAATGTATTACAACAATTTTTCAGAGCTGTATGAAGACTATATTTGATATCAAAAATATTAAATTAATCATATAAAATATTTCAGTATAGATATTAAAATATATTGATTCACAAGAATATCCAGTGGTGTGGGAAAAAAAAATGTTCAAACATGTCCTCATACCATGAAAGATATCTTTGTCAATGAGATAGGAGCTACTAAGCCCCTCGGAGAATTCAACTTTCCAATCCTCCAAAGCATTACCTCACTTTGGATATTTCTAGACCATCTCTGTTTCTGCTTTCTATGCAGGGTCTGAGATGATGTTTCACTAAAACACTGTACAGCTTGTGATTGCTGGGCCTCTGCAAAGTGAGTACACAAGCAAACCATAAACATAAATATTACACCCATAATGTAATAATAGTTGTTCATGAAGCTGAAGGTGAATCTCTGAAGGTTCTTCTACTTCGTGGCTCTTATACTTCCAAGTATTTTCAGAAGAGACTATTCTACTAACTGGTTTCATTAGACAACTTGAAGCTATATGCAGCTTTGTGCTGTCATGTTTTAAAACTTCACACACTCCTTATTTAAACAGTAATGCCTACTCTACTGCTTAGCCCTTTTTCCTCTTCTCTTTACTGTCTTTATCTTCTATGTTGAAATAAACACAGATTCTTCCTTCTGTGCCTTATGACTGCAGAAAAAAAAGGCACTACATGCCAGCCGAGACCAAAGACTCCTCTGCCGGCCATCTTTCCTTGTAGAAGTTGACATGCCAGAAAGTTTGAAGGTAGAGCCAAAGAGAAAAGTTCTGGTTTGGCTGGCATAACTAGAAAGCATGCCAAGTCATTGAGGTGACTGTACACATATAGAAAAATAAATACATAAAATGATATATAGGGTCACTTTGACCACTGCAAAAGCATGCCAAAATATTGTCACTGTCTTGGCTCTGCTGTTTTAATGGCTTTTGCAGCCCAGCCAAAACCAGGCTCTCCATTAGTAGCTTCATTCCCTTGCTCTTCTCTGCACAGGCAGAGCAACAGAGCCATTCAAACCCCAGGTGCTCAGCATAGCAAACTCCTTGTTTGTAAAGAACAGGAGTTCTGGTTTTCTCATTTTCAAGATAGCAATGAACCTCCTGATACCTGGAAGACTCAGAAAGGGGTGCAGTTAGGAATGTCTCTGAGGTCAGCTGTGTCCTAGAACTTTCCTTTCAGTATCTCCATAAGACAGTCTCTTCCTCTGAGAAATCTTCAGTCCAGTTACTTATTCCTACTGGTTTACAAGCCCCATGCAGACAATTGAATTTGCTTTCCCTGCTTCCCTGATCCTACCACCTTTCCTCCCCTGCTTTTCAAGGAAGGTACATGCTGGGCACAGTGACATTTTCCTTCTCAGTGAGGCCACCAGGTACCAGAATGATAAGAGATAACATGAGAGTAACACAATACATGGTGCAATGTAGCAATAGAAACACCTCACTTTGTTCCCATTGGACTAATCTGATTAATATTCTGCCAGGTGACTTCTGCAAATGCAGTCAGTGAGCAATCCACTCACTCACAGGAGCAACTCCTGGCCAGAGAAAAGTAGCTGCCTCGTGCCTTACCTAGGATGTTCAGCTTTGCTGAACTAAGATCGTTATATGCCCCCTTTTTTGTCCAAAGAGGACTTTTACAAGTTTTGCTGCAGTGTATTGAGCTCTGACAAGCTGGAAAACTAGAAAAATATCTCAGTTTCTGACTGTATGCAAATTCCCCTGGCCCATGCTACACCAGTGAACTCCTGCTGTATAAAACAGGGATGGGAATGTCTCTTCAGGTAAAGCTTCACAATTAGTGAATAGTAAACAATTAGTTTAGCAGGAAGTAGAAAAACAGTAATTCCCAATGGACATCCTAATTCTCTTGGATGGTGTATCTAAATGCATACCTGGTGTTCAAGAACTGTGTTTGTGTGTTAAAGACGTGGTTGGGTATACCTGTGTCCCTTTTTGGATATTGAACAGCATGGTCCTCGTAGTTGAAGAACACATACTATGTTTTTTAATGACAACCTCAACAAAAGACATATAATTTTTTTACATGATTCTATTCAAGTTATCATCCCAGTCCAGTCTTAGCATTTTTCTTGCTGTATCATCTTTCTTGCTTATACCAGACTGATAGACTTTAGGAGCAGAAGAGTTTGCCATCTAACTTCTTTTCAAGCATAAAATTTTGAGGAATTAATTCCTTTTCCATATTGAGTTGAACTTTTGAGTTCTTGAACTTTTGACACGGCTTTTAGGAGAACATCCAGTCTTAACAAAAACATTATCAGGATTTTCAAGAGTGGAGGTTTCATCAACAGCTTTAAGAAATTTCTTTCCATAGAAAATTACCTCCAATACTGAAGTTCTAGAATGTTTAATTTAGCTTTTAAATGTTTGGCTGGTTTTCTTACTATTTCAGTTATCATAGCTCAGTAGTACTTGTAATTTTATATGCATGTGCTTAAGAAAGGATTCACCTCATTTGGCTGTATCCATCTCGGAGCTGGACTTCCAGCCCAGAATAGCTCTACAGTTATCCTGGTGGAGGACCAGTGTCTCCAAAGTTCAACTCATCCCTCTACAGACCCATCTTAATATGAGAATGACTGCTTTCCACATTTGTCTCTGTGATCCACCTAAGAAGGCCAAGTACCTAGATCTGACCTAAAAGAATAAAACTACATGTCTAAATTTTAGATTGCCCTAATCTCAGTAGAAAAAATTAAGAAAGAGAAAATTAAGTTGTAGAAGCATTGCCATTGAATGAGATTGCCCTTCTTTAGCCATCATTGACTCACTCTTCTTTCTGTTGTTCTGCCATCTGCCCAAAATACATGTGAAGCTGTCTAGTCTTTATTTAGCCATATTTAACAAGACATTATCTTCCACTTCTTTTGAATGATGGCAGAATAGTATTAGGGCATTTTTTCAGTCCTCTTGACCATCACCTAATATTTCAGGATGGAGAAACATTACCTATGGCTCTAGACTGCTTTTTCGAAAACCTGTTTCGCAAGCTGCCCATAGCTTTAGTTTTAACATTATATGCGTTGTTTCCAAAAATGTGCAGTGTTTAGCAACTGCATCTGAGCATTCTCCTCAGCACCTGTTTGGACTGAACAGATATGATCAGTCTCCATTAACTGGCTTTTCCTCAGCTGCAGAAAAGCAACATATGTTGACTGTCATAGTCAGATCAGTACATGAGCATGCACTGTATTCACTATAAAGGCAGCTGAAGGATGAATCACACACCTGAACAATGGGCAGAGCTCGGTAACATACAGGGAATTGGATGTGTGGCCACACACATGAAAAATGGTGGTAAATCATGAACTGAAGCACTCTTCCAAAAGTCTAACTTCCAGTATCTTAATCAGGTATTTTTACACATAATCAGTTATTTGTAGCATTTAAAGGCAAAGAGTTCTCCATTCTGTTCTGAGCATCACCTTGGAAAACCACTTCCACTGCTTAAAAAAATTACAATTATCTAAAGTCCAGTGAATTTCCTGCTTCCCCACAAGCCCTAGCCACACTGCAGGTTTGAGGGCAGTAAAACTGGGGCAGTTTGGATCTGAGCAATAGTTTGTATTGATAGCTCAAGGCTAGAGAAATCGCTCTGGAGTTTGACTCAGGGCTGGAAACAAAGGGAGCAAAAATTTCCTGGTGTGTGACCCAGGCCAACAACGCCACCCAGCCTGAGATGCTGTGACACCTGCATCCACTCCGGCTGCCGCCGCTCCTGCCACACCCACAGCAGGGGACACCTGGCAGGGGACACCTGGTGGGGGACAACTGGCAGGGCCTGGGGCTGCTGCCAGCACAGCCAAGGCATGGCACGGCTGGGCTGTGTGTGTCCACAGAGCACAGAGTCCCAGTAGAACCTGTCCATGTGTCCTCTGAGCAGCTGCCATTGTTTTAAAGCTGTGTTTAGTTAATCTGGAAGAATGTCTGAAAACCACAGTGACTTCCACAGGTGGTTGTCTGCATTCCCTATGAGCCAAGACTCCCACCTTAAATACAGGGCTGCCCACCGGTAAATCAGACAAAGCCCGTGTCCTCAACATCCCTGACAAACAGGGAAGGCTTTGGACAGCACTCACCAGGAAAGCAGGATGGCATCCTTCACCTTGTGGTGAGCAGGAGAGGAAAGCACACTTCAAAATCAAGGAATTTTCTATCTCTTCCCACTGAGATGTGGCTTCCAACTCCATGCAACTCCGTACTTTCTCTCTAATCCCTAGTACTTCCTACTATAAGGTGTATTTCCTGTTGCCTGTGAGATGTTATTCATGACAGCATCAAGCACAACCTAATTTTCTGCAGCAAGGCTGTTTTTTTTTTTATATAGTATCACCTTCAGCAATAACAGTTCATCCTTTAATGGAATATTAATTACTTGCTTTGTTATTACAGTACAGAAATAGCTGCTCTCTTGTCATAGCAAAAGTTCTTACACTTCTTTCTCCCTGCAAGCCTTTACTAGGTTCCCAACTCCCATCGTTTCTGATCAGCTCATACTCTTTTCACCTTCCCTTTTTACAAACTTTCAAGGCAATGAACTTCTTTCACCCTAACCCATATTCAAAAAAAAAAAAAACAAAAACATATGACTCAGAATTGATACCTGAAGTTGTGGGCTAACAGTATAGATTTTACATTTCCAGATGAATGACAGACCCTGCAAACACAGGTGATAAGCAAAATTATAAACCTCCTAAATAGTTTCTAGCAAAAATGCAGAAAATCTTAGAGAAATTAAATATATGTAAACAGCAATGCCAATACCTAAACTGCTGCTCAGTTTATAGTTTTCAGGCTACAGTTTCTAAATATACATTTAAAAACCTTGGCTGCACAGTCCTTAAAGTATCAATAGTGTGTTACTTCAAGCAGATTTTCTTTCATGCCAGAGAAAGAGAACAAAAAGTTAAGAAATATTTTTTCTTAAGAGGTCACAAAAAATTATCTGCTCTGGGGTCCAACTTCTCTATGTGCCTCAACATCCATCCCTACAATCAACAAAGAGTTATGGTCACCCTCTAAGGACAACTTGTCCTAAAACAAATGCCCATGATAGCTTGAATGAATCAACAGCCATTTCTCTCCACTGAGGCCAAGCAAATAGATTCAACACCTGACTTCAAGATGTTAATAATTAGGTGGTAAGAGTGCATTCCAGAGCCTAAGAAGCCATTATTCTGAGTGAATATTTCTATGAGGGATTCCACAGAAAGCTTTTTTCTTCTCCTCGGTAAAGGACATGGAGAACCCAACCTTTCTCCTAAGACCTGGAAGATCAATAGAGGGAGCTCCCTACACACTCTCCATCCCAGATAAGAGACTGCTGCTGCTCACCTACCCTGTCAAGCCTCCTCAGACCAGCATCTATAAGCTATTGCATATGCACAAAGGACTGGTGGAATAAAGGGCTCTATGAGAAAACAAACCATCCCTCCATTTTTCCTGCAAGCCAGAGAAAGAATATGGAAAGAATATGCAGTGAACTCTGGAAACTGAGCTCAGCAACCTCCATAACAACACTTCAGATCACCAAAGCTCTTCTAGGCCCTGCAGAGGGGTAAAGTGTGCTGGCTAGACCTCCGCTCCCTTCAGGCCATCAAAGAATCAGGAAACTCCACGTGCATTGTGGTGTATGTGTTTGGGACATGTGGACAATGAGCACACTTTTGGCAGGCTATGGGAAGTTTTCACATAGAGGTACCTGGTGTTACTTGTCTGATATACCTTCAAATACCGTGATAGAAACATGCAAAACTTGTGAAGATCTATGAAGGGTTTGAGAAATATCTTCATTCATAGCTTGTGAACAGAAGGAAATTATTTTCATGAATACCTGCTAATTTTGCCTGGCTGCCAGAAGAGGGAATTACACAAAAGAAGACCTGAAATCCTTCTTCTTGACAGGGTGAAGTTTGTTCACTGAAAGACAGGGAAAGGATTATTCACACTGAAGACAGTACCTCAAGGGCTGCTTGCACTAGATTACCATTTCCCTTGATTCCTAACAATGAATTTCTAACTAGTAGCTAAAAAACAAAACAAAACTAACAAAAAACAAACAAAACAAACAAAACTGAATAACCAAAAAAATCCCAAACAAACAATAAACAAACAACAACCTAAAAAGAATTTTTTTTTATTTATTATATTATAATAAATTATTCTGACTGCTTAGTAGCCATCAGAATGGAATATGAATAGCTGGGGTCTTCCAAGGCCTTCAAAGGAAAGCTCACAGTGGAAGGACTGAGATTTGTTAGGTCAGAAGTAGTGTTGGAGATACCAGGCATGTTTTGGAAGACATAAATCCTCAGCACTCTACAGAGCAACACAGGATAATTAAGACAAGCAGACGTCATGGACTCTTCATTCAGCCAAAGTGTGGTGGAATGGCTTCCTCTCCTTTCAACACCAACAAAATCCTCTGTCATTCCTAACAAAAATGTCTTTGAGAGGAAATTATCATTAAGACAAAATTCCATAGATTTGTTTCACCTTAAGAATTCTGCAGTTTTAAAAAGAAAAACTAGACTGAACTGCAAAATGCAAATTGCCCCTCTGCACCAGGATGTCACAGACTGCATGATGCAGGAGACTCAACAGAGTCAGCATGAAGTCATCTTGTTCCCCTCTTGTGAGGCTGGGGACAGACCAGTTTCACATAGCCTCTGCTGAAGACATAGATATGAGAACCCTGAGAAAAATCAATCTGCCCTGTTAATCTCCCAGTCCTACAGAGTTTCATTTTTTAAATAATTACACAGCAGAAGCATTCTCTGGAATACTGGCTGGTCTGTTAGGGTTTCCTTCACCACCATGATACATAAGTTATATGGAGAGCTATTACAGCTTCTTTTCTGTGGGAGAACAGGGTTTGAGAAATTTAACAGCAAGTCTTAAATCTTTAACTCATGACCTCTATTGCTTGTTTGGTTTTTATTCCAAATTGAAAGTACTTGACAGCTATTCTGATCTCAGGCTACTGATAATGTGCCTGCAGCTGAAATGTCACCCATTTTAAGGGAGTTTGGAATAGATATCAAAAGCAAAACAATCACTTCTCTCTTTGTCTTGATCTCTGGGGCATCCAACCCAGATTGAACATTATCTGAAGTATTCAGCGAGTGCTTGCACAGATGTCCAGCTCCTTTTGAAGAACTATCTCAAGCATCTTTTAAGCCTCGAGTATAAAATAAACTTCAAATCTGTTACAGCTTGAACAAAAAGCAAAGCTGGCAGTCATTCTTTCCTCTGAAGTCTTCTGTTTATTGTAGAGAGTTTTAACCATGTTTTAATTTCAGAATTTTTAAAATAGGTATTTTCTGAAAAATAAACTTAGATGACTTAACTGTAAATTAAACGTGAGTTGCCTGGCTGCTATCCCAGGCATCTACCAAGAAGGCTGACTGTCCTACAAGTTCAGAAGCATCTCCCTGGCTGCCCTATAACCAGGACAAGTTCTGTTTATGTTTCTCTTAAAATACATATATTTGCTGGCACAGGGATCAGCAAGCCAGAGCTTGCACTGCTGGACTTTCTGCTCCCAAGGAGTCTCACATGACTGCTGTCTGACATGGTTACATCCACACAGGTACAGCATAGAAAAACACTTCTGTCGGTGTAGAAAACCTCCTGCATCTGTACTGAGCAACAGAACTGATGCAGTTAGATACTGTGCAGTAAACTATGTCCTGGAAAGGCAAAAGAAGAATCCAAAATGAAATCAGCCAGTTAATCTGTGCACGTGGCTGAGGAGGGAGCAGTGTGGGTGGGATGGGTGACAGGAGAGTAAGTGTGTAAACACATTGAATTTGCAGGTAGGTCTGCACCCTAAGGCATTCTCCCTCACGAGAAACAAACACAATAGCACATTTTTAGTTTTAAAGACTTTTTCTTGACAAAAAATAAATGTGGTAGATGAACAATATAAATTTCAGCAGCACAGAAAATAGCCAGGTGAGTCAGCAGAAACTGTGCTACTTGTTTAAAATAACAGCTCATTACATGTCAGTCAGAGCATGGAAAATGGGAAGGATTTGAGCGTATTCCCACCTGATCCAGACCTGGCAGAAGTTTTAACCATCACTGATGAGAGTAAGTTGGACATAGTAAGCATGCAAATGATAAGCCAGAGTACACTGTCAGCAATGGCTTTGTGTGTCATAATGGTTAATGGGTAATTACAGTAACACTAGCACACATCCATAAGCTCTGTGAATTACTAACTAGCAGAGGAAAAGACACAGCCCTCACAAATCCACAGAAGGGCACACTGCAGATGACTTGGCCACTCCAATGCAGAAAGCTCAGTGTGAACCACTACAGACAAATGGGGTATATGACTAAATTTCAGCAGAAGTCTCTGCCTTCACAACAGGCATCACAAGTGACCGATCCAAGGGAAGTGTTTTGAATGAACATCGATGCAGCAGCAAACACATGATATGGCATGCTACACAGCATTGTGGATGCTTCTCTTGTATCAGGAGGGCAGTCACAGGCTACTGAAAAAAGCTGGACCATTAGCTACAGTGTCTATACCATCCCTGTCACTTGATTAGCAATGCCTGGAGCCATCTGAAGAACTAAACTCCTAAGCTGCCTGTAGAACCAAGTTTGCATATCACAGATTTGTTTTGGCCTTAGGTTGCTCATTTAAGTGATCCTGCATGACACCTTTTCCCAGTGATCTGAAATGCAACAAATGTGTATTCTCTCTTAGATGCTTTTGTGTCCAGCAGCAAATAAACATCCTCTGTGGCAAGAAGATCAGCCTGATCTGACCCAGACAGGTCAGAAACAATGAGAGAGATAGTTATTGAGATACCATATCTTACACACAGTACTGAGAGTTTACATAACAGCTCGATCAGAAAAGCAATACACAGTGAACTCCAAGAGGTCTCTGGAGACCTGAACTCTCAGTGCTGATGAGAAGAAGCCAGAAAGATGTTGACATGGCTCCAATCTTTATATCCATGCCTATCCATTCCTGAGAATGTGCCACAACAGATACAGCAATCCAGGAGTAGATAGAGTGGGGGAACCATGTATGTCATTGTCACTAAGTTCCAGACAGAAGAAATTTTTAAAAAACAGAAAAAACAAGTTTATTTTTTTTTTTTAGTAGCAACAATTTTTCAGGCCAGGAGACTAGACAGACACCTTCACCATCAATGCAGTCATCTAGACAAGGGACTGGCGTTCAGTGGGGCAGTGAATCTCATTCCCAGCAGCAGGAAACAGCAGGTGCCTTGGACCCATGGGTAGCTGCAACCTGCAATGATGGGACTGGTGATGCTTTTAGGTGTGCAAGATGTAACTGAGAAAAACTGAGGTTGTGGTTAATGCTGTGGGATCCAAGAGATGTGCTCAGCTCTCACGTTGCCCCTCTCTGCCTTGCATGTTGCAATCTTTTTCCTATTCAGCCGCCTTGCCTATTTAGTCTATGCATGGAATTGCCATTGCTAGTCCCATGCCCAGAACTATTTTGCTGTTGCCTAGGGTCTGTAATAACAGAAAATAATAATCATAATCTTAGAAACCAGAACTTTAAACACAAATTGATTTCCAGAGATGCTTTGGTCAGTTTTTTACTTTCTCTGTGTGTGCAGTTCCCTCAGTGTCAGCATCAATTCTAAATTTACCCTGGTTGGTAGAAGACAAAACTTTGTGTATAGAAAAAGGAGTTTTCCCCATAACAGTACATTTTTATATAAGTGAAATGTAAAAGACTTTAAAAAACTTTGGAGGGGGAAAAAATTAAGGAAGAATTTAGTCACCAGGATATGAAAAAACTGCTTTCTCTAGACATTCTGGTTGACTTCCAAGCCGCATCTGACAGCTAGAGAAGCACAGTCCATCATGGCTGTTTTTCCATTTTCAGTCCTTTCCCTGAAGCCCTTCATTCTGTAAAACATTCCCTCTCAGTGTCCCACACACTTCATCCTACTCATTAACGGCTTAAGTGATGCATCTGAACAATCTGAGCTGTGTAAAACACAGCTTTGTACAAACCTGACACAAGTGATGGATAGAGGGACTCAACACTTTCTTTTCCTGCAGGTGTGCTGATTTGGGAAATGCACAGATGCTGAATATGTGCCACTAGACCCTGTAGTCTTTGCAAAGAGTACTGAGTATGCTCAAGTGTGTACATGGTCATATAGAAACATGCACAAACAGAAAAAAAAAGAAAAAATTGTAGAGCTTTCCTTTCCATTAACCTGATCTTTCAGCTATACCTTACCAACTGGAGAGGAGTGGATACCCTACAGCTTGGAAGGGGAGGATTTGTTTTCCTTTTAAAAACAGATACATTTTTTATTTATTCATCCTGTATGTTCTAATTTTAGCAATAGCCTGAATCATGTCAGACTTTATTGAAGACCTCCCACTTATGTTAAGAATTGCTATACTCCACCCAGTCACAAACTTCTTAGTCTAATACCTTGCTTTTAAGACTTACCAAGATGTTTCAATGAAATTCATTAAAATCCCAGAGGTAATCAAATTAGGGAATAATCTATTTCTAAGGTGCCACTTTCTTTTCAGCTGTTGGCTTATGTCCTTATTATTCCTGCTTTCCATTTTCAGTATTTATGCCAATAATCAAGGTCAGATCCTCACTTGTTATCTAAGAGAGCATTGTTCACCAATTTCAGCTGAGATACATAATTTCAGATGAAGATGTTTTCATCTACTTATTATGTCCATCACTCCTGTGGTATCAAAGAATTTGCTTTTGAAACAGGAGGATTTTTCAGTTGGTTGCATTTGGACACTGCTAGTTTACTAAAGGACTTCATAGATCTTTCTGTTGCGCCCATTTATTAATTATCAAAGATAATTTTAAATGCACCATACTTCCTGTGAGTAATTCACGTGCCTTTCTCAAGAGTTGCATGGCACCCAGTGAGCAGTGTAACCCTGCTCATATCCAAGAACTCCCCTCACTGATCACCTCTTTCTGCAGGATCCACAGTGATGGTATTCTGCTCAGCCCTAGTGAGGCCACATCTGGAGTGCTGTGTCCAGTTCTGGGCTCCTCGGTACAAGAAAGACAAGGAGCTACTGGAGAGGGTCAGCAGAGGGGCACAAAGATGATGAGGGGTCTGGAGCATCAGTTACAAGAAGAGACTGGGGGAGCCGGGCCTGAGAAAAGAAGACTGAGAGGGGATCTTATCAGCACCTATAAACACCTCTGACCTCAAAGGCAGGTGCCAAGAGGATGGTGCCTTTTCACCATTCTTTTCGGTGGTACCCAGTGACAAGGAGCAGTGGCCATAAACTAAAACACAAGAAGCAGAACCTCAGCATGAGGAAGAACTTCTTTACACTGAGGGTGGCAAAGCACTAGAACAGGCCGCCCTAGGAGGGCAACCTAGGAGGTTGTGGAGTCTCCCTTTTGGGAGACATTCAAAACCCACATGAATACGATCCTGTGTAAACTGATCTAAATGACCTGCCTGAATGGGAGGAATTGGACTGGATAATCTCCAGAGGTCACTTCCAACCCTAAGAATTCTGTGATTCTGTGAAAGATGTAATTTTGGAGAAAAATTAAGCCTTGTTGGCTTTTTGCAAGTGAGCAGCCTGTACATTGAAATAACAGGCATTTAAGATCATGTCAGACTTTGATTTGATCCTCTGAAGGGTAAATTTGCCACTGTTTGGATACAACAAAGAAATAAATTCTAGTAGTTGCATAAGGTTTTTTTCCTTTTTTAATTTGGGGCTTCTCAAAAATTAGCAAATGGCCTTAGAATGTGAAATATTGTAGTATTTAAATAATTATTATTGAACAGTTTCCAAAACCAGGCACATCTTCAAAACCATCCTCTCCTTATCTTATTATGTGGGAATTCAGTGCTTGAAAGTATTTTTTGTGGAGATGCAGGAACTTCCACCTACTGCTCTATCTTCTGGCAGCAGGAGCCTCTGATCACAGCTGCTGCTATATCTTTTTCAATAAACTCAAGCGTTAGCATGTAGGAACTGATGTTGCCTTAGGGGGCTTGGGGAGCTATTGAGGAATTAAAACTGAGCATCCTTTGGCCATGGGTGAGAAGGCAGTTTGCTGTAATTTTCTGGCTAGAAAAAAGTGGAATTGCCTGATTGTTTCCCAAAAGGTACATATCTGACTACAGTATTAATGAGAAGGTCAAGAAATGCTAATGCCACTGTTTTCCAAGTTAACAGGTGTGGGTGGAGAGCAAAACACTAGAAATAAATTAGATCAATGGAACTGAGGAATTAAACTATCATTTTACTTCTGTAGGTGGCCTTTCTGTAGTAAATCTCAGACATATTAGCAGTGAAGTAATTTTTCATCTGTCCTTGGAACAGCAGATTTCATCCCCATCATTATGAATCAGGTACTTTTCATGAATCATCGTTAGTTAGTTAGTTAGTTAGTTAGTTAGTTAGTTAGTTAGTTAGTTAGTTTTCAGCTATACAAGAAAGAAAAATGGTGATTTCAGGAACAACAGCTCTGATTTTCTCTCAGAAAATGGGTAGGTGTCTCCCGTAATAAATCTTAACTGAGATTGTGTTACCAAAACTGATACAGAAAGTCCAATGTTTCTCCTTTCCATCTAAACAGCATTTTTTCTGTGTTGTAGTATTCCCTGATTGCACCACTTAACTCCCTGAGAGAGCAGAATGATTCAGTGTAGCTCAGAACCAAACTTTCTTCTGCCAGTAGGCACTTGATAGGTTTGTCAGATAGATAAGCTGCAAACTGTACTGTTGTTTGAGGGTATCAGCACATACACCAGCCCAAGTATCAGCAAGTTTCAGGATTAAAGTAGGAAAAAAGTGAAATGTAAATAGATGGAGGTTTCAAATAAAATGATACATTCATTGAATGCAACCCCTTTTTTTCTTTTTTATAATAAATATTTAAATAAAATTAATTTTCAAATATTTTATATTATTATATAAATATAAATATTACTTTAAAATATTTAAATACAAAAATTGAAAATAAATGATAATTTATAACAACCTACACTAATTTATTCCCCTTTCAAATTCTTATTTCCTTCCTTCTCTCTCCCTTTCTATCCAGTAAATGATGTTATCCACAAAATTTCCAGCATTATGACAGTAACTCCCACAACAGAGGTCCAGAACTCATCTCTACCAATGGCCTGAGAAATATTGGTGTGAGGAGTGCAGGAAGTCATTATGAGAATATAGCTATACCAGCAATTTAGGCACACCTGGGATTAGATACCTACACTTCTGGTACCAACTGGAACTGCACTCCCTGGCTCATGACACCATCTGTCCAGAAGCTGTCTGGCAGAATGGCCAAAAGTGTGCATGAAAGCATGCAACAGCATAGGTAAGCACTCAGCACTTTCGCAGGACAGTGCCATTTCCTTGGATACAGGGAGCAACCAGGCACAGACCCAAGCACACCCAAGGTCAGCACACACCCAAGAAAGGCATGGGTGCAAGGAACTGATAGGGAGAAAAATGGGGATGAAGGCAGATAAAAGATATGTCAATATCACTTTGTCTTTAGAGATAGTAAATGCTGTGAAATAGATAAAATGATGAAAAGGTAAAACTAATACAATAAACAATTTATAGAAAATTACCCTCAAATACATGGATTAATTAAAAGGCTTTAGATGTCATGGTAGTGAAGTTCTGGCATGCACTTCTAAAGAATGCAAACTGCTTTAAAATGGAGCCAATTCAGTTTGAGAAGATGATTTCCTCATGTGGCTGAGAATGCAAGAGCTGCTGCATTACCTGGGGCTGCAGGTCCAGGAATGGCTCCTTCTAAATGCAAGGATATGTGCAGTGGTGTACCTGTGCAAGACCACCTGAAACCCCTTTGCCAAGAAGCTGACAGCCAACTGCTTTGCAGAGACATCCTTTTCTTACAGGACAGTTTCTGCTGGCTCAGGAGATCAGCAAATAACATCCATCCCATTCACCCTCTAATGGACTTAAATTACCAGGCTTTATTCCCTACCTCTACATATAAGGTCAGTAAATCTGTGCTTAAGTCCAAATAAAAAAATACGGTAAAATTTTAATGTATGATGACACCATTTTTATTTCATTTGACTAGTTCTTAGCTAAAGACAATGGACTACCTTGCTCTATTGGTATGCAGATGCTATTCCCACGTGTACAACCATGACCAGCTTTAAGCCAGCCAGCTTCATTAAGCCACTCCTCAGTAACTCTAATCCTGGTGTTATATATTCCCTCTGGGACCCGCACGCAGAACCTGTTCTTCTCCCAGAAGACCTGTATTTTCTCTCAACCATTTTCATTTCCATTTTTTAAAGCCCACATGGGAAAAGGTGAGATTAATGTGGCCTAACTCTGTGGCACTCAACCATTTAGCTTTGCTAAAGCTAATGGGAATTGCTTGGGGCTGCAAATGAAGCAGTGCATGAGAAAACCTGATTGTGGGCTGAAAAACAAGTATCCCATGTCTTTTGCATTTACCTGATCACAGAAGTTTTGTCTGGTCTTAAGGCCTTACCTTAAAGTCAGAATTGCACCCAATGAAATTGCAGAAGTGAATTTATCAAGTATCTAAAAACCTGCATTAGTATAATTCTGCCATTAATGTCATTGACACTTTTCCCACCCGTAATCCACTGGATTACCTCTGCTGTGCCGTACTGCAAGGTTGTGTGTGCAACGCAGATGCAGGACTGGGAAAAAAAATTCTAGAGCTTCCAACAAACAATAACTGAGGACCAAGAGACCTTTGGTGTAATCAAAGCATGCACCAATATTTCAACTCATGTGCTCAGGATACAGGCTTCCCTTTCACAATTTGCTGCTGGATCACCCACTGTCTGGATCCTCAGCAGCCACTCTGCCTTAGCAAAATCTCCGTTACTCCTCTGGAAATTAATCATGCCACACAAACAGTAATGTTTTTTAATGACTTGGAAATTCTTGTGTCCTAACAAAAAGACTTGGTAAATTGCTATGACATTCTCTGGAGTGAAGGAAAGCTGTGCTTTCCAATCTTTAATAAACCAATTAAGAAAATTCAACTTCAGCAATGCATTTTGTTAATTTCTTTTCAGATGATTGTCTTGAAAACATCCAAATGAGACCTCAGTTGACCTAGATCTAGGTAAACAAAGAGATAATTACTTCAAAAACAGAGTCACTCATCATGGGAGCGTGTCAGTATTTTTAACCAAGTCGTCAACAACTGGAGAACTCTTTCCAGAAAGTCAAGCCTGAGTGTGTGCTGTGAACAGTAAAAACCTGGAGCATCCTCTTGAGGGTGTAGTGAATAGAGTAAATTCATGCTGTATTAAAGCCCCAAATCAGACTTTGCACTGCCTACAAAAAATGACTGCGAGAATAGGTGTTGCAGGGGAAACTTGGAGAGGAGGAAGTGCTGCATAAACAGGCAGCAGGAGCATGGATGCCTCAGGCTGATTCAAAACTCACCACTTGGTGTACTGCTGTTGTCCAACATCTCCCACCCAACTGTGGGAAGGATGTGAACAGGTCCCCAAAACACACAGCACAGGGACAACCACCCAGATGACCAACAAAGTCAGAAAGGGGAGGAAGCAATCACAGTGTCCTGCAGATTTTTCCTTCAAAACATTGTAAAATCAGTATTAGTCCACATGAGACACACATCTTGGTATGTGTTTGTTTTCTTAACATGCTCCAGATAGCTGTAGTGCTCTGTGAACATGCAATGTATGGTTGTCAAGGCAAATGCTGGGGTTTTGGGATTGAAAACAGGGTAAATTAGTAACAAATGTGCCTTTCACTTTCTTCATGGCAATGCTACACTGTACCCCCATCTCTGAGCCACTTTCAACTGTGCATGAAGGAACAATTTATGTTCCTTTGGCACAACAAGCCATTACTGAGGCCAGACTGAGCATATACACAGCACTTCTAGTCTTCTCTGACAGAGGTTATGCTTTGCAACAACAAAGTAGAGTTTATATTTTTAAATAAATTTATCTTTCAGCAAAGATTCCTGAGAAGGAGGCTTCCTAAAGGTGCCTTACTTGCTGCACAATGCTTAATTTCCTCCAAATTTTCTGCAGTATTTTTGTCTCTGTAATAAAATTCTCCACAGCAGGTAGATGCTTGATCTTGCTGCTTTTAACCAGCAATTTCATTCTGGCTGAAAAAAGTTTGAGCAGCCAGTCAGAAATCTGGATTTCAGCAAATTGGTTTTTCCATGCAGAACCCAACCTTGTTTGACCTGCTCCACACGGCACCCACTGATGGTCTGGCCTACTTTTGTGCAAGAAAAGTTGAACTTGCAATAGGAGAGACTAAACCATTTCCTTCAAGCACCAGGATCACATACTCCATTTTAGAGACAAGGAAATGCAGCACAAAAAAAAAGAAAAAAAGTTATTTGTCCCAATACAAGAAGATAGGCTCAGAAGAAAATTTTTTAAACATTATTTTGTTTGTTTCTCACAAGGGATCATTTTGGAAGCTTGACACTCATACAGTAATGATATCTACAGCCATGATTTCAGGGAGCTGGAAGATGGAAGGATGAAAGGTTGAGGTAAAAGATCTGAGGATTTATTTCCTCCAAAGATACAAAGATGGACATCCCCTAACTGCTAAAGGCAGGCCTATGATTCTCTTTACTTGCATCTGACTGTGGTTCCTCATAAATCTCCTGATTATATCTCAGAACTTTTGTGAAGACATACACAATATTTTCAAGAGTTTAAATTTTAAAAGGTTTAAAGGTTTAAATTACCTTTCTCATATTAAATGAAATTAATTGAGACATGTAATGACAGTATTTTTTTCTCAGAAAATTCTGATTTGCCAGAAGTAAGGCATTACACAGGAAAACATGTATTCCAAGACCTTATTTTCAAGAGCATTTTATGAAGTCTTGAAATTATCAAAATAAAATGTCTCAGGACTTTTGATACTCAAAATTCTGTTTCTCCAGCTCAGTACTACTTTATTTAAAAATATAACCAAATTAAATTCAAAGTCTTTACTCAGGGTGGAAAAAAAAAATGCTGCCACATCTGACAACCTGTTCTACATCATTTTTGTGAGCATAGTTACATTGTGAAGCAAAGGAAAAACCAGATCCTGTAAAGCAAAATTCATCACTTCTCTGTGTCTTGGGTAGTCAGTTAAAACAGTGCAAAATGGGTCTCAACATTATTATTTGTTTATGAGTACCATTGTTCAGCAAAACACCATTACTTAAGTAAAAATATGTTTTAAGGAACTGCTGTATAAAGCTGTTTTTCTGCCATCTGGAAAAAATGAAGCAAGACAGATTCTAAGACATGTTTGTGACATTTGCAATGTAGATACAATGCTGTATGCATGCAGAAAATGTGCAGGTAATGGTTTTTCCTTGTGAGCGTATGAGGCATTTCTTAGTGATTTATTGAATTCCTTTTCTGCAAAGGTAAGGGAAAAAAATTATGAGGGTCTAAGTAGGGGAATAAATCTCCCAAAGGTCCTCTCTGTCCCTCAGTGCAGCACAGCCTCAGTGTCCCACCAAGGTGGCTTTTAGTGCTGGAGTGCATGCAGACACCATTAATCCCCTACTCGTGGCAGCCCCACTGCTCTGGTCACCCCACTCGACATGGAGCAGGATGGGGCTGAGGCTGCAGGAAGGGGGTGCAAGGAAACCAGACCCTTGTTTTCTGGCCATGCTGCTATGAGTCAGAATGGATGATGATTAATAAAACAAAAATAAGCACACCATGGGGTATGTAAGGCCACAGTGAGTGACAAGCTGGGATAAGACCCATGTAAGTCTGGGAAACATGTTTTCCTGAATAACCCTGTAATTGTCTCATCCACATTGCTGGTACATTCACCTACTTTAGTGGGCATTTATTGTTTCTGTCCTGGAGGCTGCTGACTAAAGTGATGGCCCTGCTCTCCCTTCCTGTCCCATCCTCATCTCACTGAGGTGTCTGCAGTGAAACACCTGGCTGCAAGAAGGGTACCCATGGGGTGTGTGTGTGTGTACGTGAATGCACAAGTGCACGCTTTCAGAAGATGCAGCTCACCATGATGTTTTCCTGGCATCTCTACCCAGCACAAGCAAAGTTTCAAGAGCAGGCAGCCTAGGATAGAGGCGGTATCCAAAACAGACCAAATCTTGTATTTTCTCTGGCTTCACTTACTATAAGGAGCCGAGGCAGAGGGTCTCTCTCCTTTTCCCCTCTGCAGACCAAGCCTGAACCAGAGATAGGAAGGAAACCCATGTGCTGTACTTACCAGAGGCAGTGTGCACCCAGAGATGAGGCAGGATTGGTGGGAATGGGGCATGCTGTCACTTCTACCATTTCTTCTACCCACCCATGTTCTCACCTGTAGCATTTGCCTGACCTCTACCAGGCTGCAGGAGCTCACAGCATCTCTAAAGCACCATGCTGGGTGTCTTGGTGCCTGGCTGCCAGGAGAGATGTCTTTGATTGTAGGCACCCTTGGCCAAATGCATTACCTGACATGAGCATGTTTAGTGTAAAAACTAATTTCTGCCCCTAATCAGCAATAAATTTTGCCAGGAGTATGTTCAAGTCAAGGGTCTGTCACCCACTCTAAGGGCTGAACATGAGCTTCATCATCTCTATACATCTGTGAGAATATTTTCAAGAGCTTACCCACATACATGTGATACAGCATCGTAAAATGAAATGAAAACATTCACACGTTCTGAGAGTAGGCAGACATGGGCACTATCAAATAATCTGTCTGCAGCTATAAATATATAATAATATTTAAATTTACTAATCTGTCTGCTTATATCTAAGGGCCATTATTTACTTTGTACATAAAAGCACTTTACATCATACACACATAATAAAGAAATGGAAAGTCTGAAATACTCTGCAAGCATGGGACCTCATCACCTTCTAAGATGCAAGAAAGAAAAAGTTCACATGGAAAATTTAAACTTGGGCTACCAGGATGGATTAGAAGATCTTAAACATATCAGAAAACTGAACTCTTCTTTTTTTAGTACTTTTTGTATAATATGCTGCAATTCAACAGAGTTATACTTATGACAGTACTTTTTCTAGTGTAATTCAGAAGCATTTTACAATGGCTGTTCTCAGTGTGAATAGATTTCATCCTATGGTTTACCATAGGATTTATGTTTCAGAGATATACCATAGAAACTATACAATTCAGAATGTGATTCACAATCCACTTCTACACATCCTGATAAGTATTTCTGAACTTCAAGAATCACTAGGTATTTTTAAAGTGAATTTTCCAGAATTTTTAGTATTTTCTGCAATGTTCATCTCATCTTCAAGGTGGATTTAATTTAATTAATTAAATTAAATTAATTAAAATTTTTAAATGAGCAGCTATTAAGAGTACACCCTCATGTAACAGTAATCAGTTTAGTGACAAGGTGAGCAAAAAAAGGGTCAGAGAAAAAATTTCTGTATCCATTGACAATTTGGTCTCATGTGGATTTCTTCCTCATGGTCACCTGAGCTTGAGAAATCTACATGGACATTCCTTCATTCCCATTGAAGATTTCACTTCTGTCCTATTTGTTTGCTCTACATTCCTGAGGGCTCACAGATAAAGGGCTGAATTCCACTCAGTGCTGAAAGAAACTAGATTAAAACTGAGATGAATGGGGGAGGGTAGAGGAACAAAAGAAGCAAATCCTGTTTTATAGCTCTCATGTATCACTATTTCTGCACATTTTGTCTCCTGTGTTTAATAATTAATTCATCTTCTCTGCAGCAAGAGGTAGTCTTTTAGTTAAAGTACATGACCAGCAAATCAAGACACAGCTTCTGGCTTCAGCTTTGGCACACTTTTTTTTGGCTTTGGGGAAATTACTTCTGTGCTCATTTTGGCTGGGGTGGAGTTAATTCTCTTCATAGTGGATAGCATGAGGCTATGTTTTGGATTTGTGCTGAGAACAGTGTTGGTAATTCTGGGATATTTTTCTTATTGCTGAGCAGGGCTTGCACAGCACCAAGGCCTTTTCTGCTTTTCATACTGCCATGCTGCTGAGGAGACTGAGAGTGCATGGGAGGAGACACGGCTGGAACAGGTGATTCCAAGTGACAAAAGGGATGTTCCAGACCACGTGGCATCACTCTCAGTATATAAAATGGTGGGAAGAAGGAGGAAGGGGGGACATTTGGAGTGATTTGTCTTCCCAAGTAGTCCTTACACACGATGAGACCCTGCTATCCTGGGAATGGATGATTGCCTACCCATGGGAAGTAATTAAATAATTTGTTTTGCTTTGGTTTCACGTGTGGCTTCTTCTTGCTGTAGTAAACTGTCCTTATGTCAACCCACAAGTTTTCTACCTTTGCCCTTCTGATTCTCACCCCCATCCCACTGATGTGGGAGTGAGTGAGTGATTCTGGGGCTTAGTTGCTGGCTGGAATTAAACCACAACAACATCCTTCCTACCTACCATGATTTTCACAAATGTCAGAGAGGTTAATAACCTTGGCAGGGAGCATGAGTATTCACCTCCCCACTCCAGGTGAGCAGCCCAGGTGCCCTGTAGCTAGTCAATCAGAGGAGTGCTCCATCCTCTTTACAAGCAAACTGGGAGCAGAAGCCCATCTTCAGAGCCATTTATTAACCTCACCTCTCTCTCTCCCATGACCCCAGAGAAACTGCAGACCTTTACATAGGCACCTTGCTTTAGATGCATGTTTCCATATGTAATTGGGAAGAGGTTTGTACCTTGAGATTAATCACAGACACTTATTTTTACATTTTTCATTTAAATAAGCTAATATTCTAGCAATAAATTGTAATCACACTGATAATAACCACTTTTTCCTCATCAATAAATCAGTTTTACATTCTTATTGACCTTAGTGCAAAGGTGTGAATAACTGAAGAGCATATTGGAAGCATTATGTAAGAATAGGGTTTGATTTCTAGGTTTTGATTTTCACTTTTGTTGCAGTTTTGTACTCGGGTGTATACAGTGCCCAGTGCTCCTTTACAGAACTCTCACTCAGCACTGAAAATCAGCACTTAGAAAATCTATTGAAGCTTTGGGCTTTTTATGTCTGAAAATTGACCTTAAGCTTACTGCTTACTTAGAAAGTCCTGGATGTCTCAACAGCAGTCTCTCGGTGCTCCAAATGTTATGTGAAAGATCCATTGTGACACACTGTTAATCAAAAGAAAAGGAACGAAATATCGCTCCTTTGGACACAACAAGGAATGTCAGTCTTGTTATTTCCCTTTTGCAAGCTTCCATGCTCTGTGGTTGCTAGTGGATGGACCTGGTTTTCAACAAATGATATGCACAATTTTGAAATAGATGAGAAGAGTAAGACATGAAAAATTGTGGGGACAAGTGCAATAAGATGGGTTTCAATTTGTAATTGCATTGTTTAACCTTTCACAGTCCTGCAACTTGTGTCTGATACTCAAAAACATGACCTATTTTCTCCTATCTATTATTTGCAGTAGGCTACTGAAGAAAAAAAAAATCCACTGAACTATACCTCTGAGTCAAAATGGTCTTTGCCAGGAATAACAGCAGAGCTCTTGCACCAGTGCCTCATTAGTTTATGGAAAACAGGTCCCTAAGGAAACGATGAGGTGTAAATAAATTTAAAACAGTTTAGTCTTATGAGTAAAGGGGATGCCAGATTTTTAAAACAGTGGCGGCTCAATGATGCCATAACACTGTGTTTCATGTACCATAAATTTTAGCAAGGTTCTCCAAAATGTTTATAAGTACCATAGAATGACACATGCTTTTAACCTGCAAAGTGCAGGTGTGTTCTTTGTCATCTCTGAGGGGTATTTTTATTAGTGACAGCAATCTCTGTTAGATATATTTGATAGAGGCACAGAAGCACTGCCCCTTGACACTCCAACCCCACTCTGCTCTGCCCAACAAACAGACTCACTTTGTGTTCATGGGACATACACAGACATCACAAGGCCAGTGCAGAGCATGCTGAATAAAATCTTCTCTGGATGATCAGAGAATTCAAACATCTGAACATAACACTACTGCAACAAAGACTGATAGCTCACACGGGGTTCTGAAGATCCCATACCTGGAATCAGCCTAGTAACCACATGCAGCTCCTCCATGACAGCTCCATGGATCTCAACTTCTGATCCAGTTTGTCATGAGTTTTCTCATTTGGAAAGACGCCAGACTTGGACATCCCCCTGGGAAAGGGTACCAAGATGCCCAAAAAACAGGTGCCGACTCCAGCCTAGGAAGTGAGACTTATATACATATATCCAGGGGTCATTATATAACTTGAGAATCTTTCAGACAACAGATGTCTGAAGACAGATACAAAAGATTCATGAGTCTGACTTTAAGATGAAGCTGTATAAAATATTGTGTAAAATCACGTTGAGGTCATGTGAAATATTTGTTTAGGAAAGTAATTTAACAAAAGATAAGCAAAACCAGTGCCCAGAGATTTATATGAGAAAATTTCCAACAGCACAAAAAGACTAAATATATCACCAACAAAAAATCCTTCAAAGCTTTTATGTGCAGTGGCAAATAAATATCCTCTGTGGCAAACCCCAGCTAGGTCAGAGACAGGAAGAGAGACTACACCTTCGTTATGTCTCAGATCACTGGAAAAAGGTGTCATGCAAGTGTCACTTAAATGAGCTACCTTAGGCCAAACAATTCTGTGATATCCAAACCTCACATGCCACCTCTGCAGAAACTTCTCTCATGTATTCTGGTGAAGCAATAATCCTGTCTTGTGTTATAAAATACAGGCAGGAGGCAGTACCTTATTCAAAGGTGATATTCACGCACATTTTAAATTCTAAGTCTCAAAATTCATGGCAAGTGTATTTCTGTGTCCATTTATAAGATATCCCTTATTGCTCAAGGCTCTATTGTAGCTATCTGACAGCAATAGGCCCTGTTTCCACTTAACACATAGGAGCAGGATTACATCCATCCTGAGCTGCCAAAAATTTATGAAGCAAAAAGTTCTCTAGAGAAAGCCATAACTTTATATAACATTACTGGGTATTTACATTTACAGTGGGACATGGGACTTCTACATTAGCAGATATGTGTGAGAAAATATGTGAACCCAGCCATCCTCCTTGTGCCTGTACATCTGGGAAAGCTACTGCATATCAGAGATTTCATCTGAAGGCTGCAATAACTGTTTTTACTGGCTCTGGTCTTCCTCTAAGCCAATATCAGCACTGAAAATTTGTTTTTACAATGCATTTACTTGTTCTGGAGATGGGAATGGGGTTTATCCCCATCACCACCACCAGGAATAAACTCAATTACAGGCGTGTGGCTATCAGAAGTAAGCAGCCATTCAGAGATTCACTCAGACCACTTATGCTTCTTTTTTGACACTCAAAGATTTTCAGCACAAGGAATTCCCCAAGAGAGTACATAGAGCTGTAAAAATTAGGCACCTCTGGAAAAGCCACATATTTCTATGTGCCAATTTGAGCAGGACAGTTTCATTCTGAAATTTTTGGTTGTGACCATGGACAAGTCTCCCCTTCCCTCTTCATGGGATACAGAGCAGAGAGACAGCATGCTCCCACCATCCCCCAGGAGGAACAATGCAAGTTGTCCAACACCACCTTTGGCTCAGGCAGGACAAGGAGGAGGGCTGGAAAAGCCAGACCTGACAAGGTGGGACTTCTTAAAAGTGAGTTTTTGAGATATTGCAAGAAAGATTTTTCTTTAGGACTAGACACTGGTGTCTTGAGTGTTGCTGAATAAAAATAAAAAATAAAAGCATTTGGGAATCCTTTCGTTTGTCCATAAACAGGATAAGCATTTTTCTTTTCTCATTAGGAACTTCAGTTCAGACAGACTGTATTAATGAACATGCCCAGAAACCTCTGCGGAGGACTCCAGACATCCTCAGAGATGGGCAGAGGAGCCCCACTGTCATTGCTGCTCTCCAGAACAGCACTCCAAGCCTGGGCATTGCAACAAAATTATATCAGTTCAACTAAACCAGACAGTGTGAAAGGAGAATCCTTCCAGGTCTGTGAGTGTCCTTGTAATCCAGTTGTATCTTCTCTGTCCAGCGTCATATTGAAGACTGAGAAGCACCATCACATTCTGAGCTAAATATTCCACTAGCACAAATGCAGTTCCCCAGAGAATAAATGTTGTGCCCATTCTCTCTTATTTACTGGTCCAGGTGAAGAACTGGCTGCCACTGGCATAAGCACAAGCACTGCCCTGGCATGCCCCAGGCCCAGAGCCCAGGCAGAACTTCCCTGCAGAGCCAGCCCAAAGCCCAAGCACCCCTCCCACACAACACATTTAGGCAGGCTGGCTGCTACAGACACATCTGCAGCAGACTAGCTAACATTTCTGAGGTCTTCACAGCTCCTTGCTCCCTCCTGGTTCATCCAGCGCTGTTTGAGGGGACAGAGAGGGCAGAAACTGCCTGCCCTGCCTCTGGCAAGGCAGCTGAAGCTGGGTAGAGCAGCATAGTGTGGGTCAGCAGGGTCTCTGACACATTGTACTGCTAGGTTTCCTATTACTCCATCTCTCAGGTCTAGTTAAAAAGGTGCACAGGCTAGTGGGAGATAAATCTATCACACACACACAGAGGGAAAAGCCTAATGCTAGGTTACCAGCAAGAACCTGATTCACTCCCCTTGAGAGCTTAGGCATGAACTGATCCCACAAAAGGTACCAGGGGTCTGGTGTTACAGCTGAATAGGTGACACACCACAACAGCAAACCATCCATCCTTCCCAGTGTTCTCAGGTCTTCAAACAGACCTGATCTGGATTCAAGTTTCAAGGTAAGAAGAAGACTTTCAGTCAACTGAAGTAGCTATAGGCCAAATACAGTAACTGGTGAAGCATTATCCAGACATTACGAGCAGAAAATTGACAGAAAACTGATTCCAAACTACAGACCCAGGAGCTTGAGATAGCAGGTGAGCCTTAAAATTGTAAAGGACACTTAATTCAACACCACCAGTTAGTATGCCTAAACTATAGTTTGAATCTTCATTTACCATTTAACTAGGATAGTCTAACATATTTCAATCCTCAGTGGGTTTACAGTGACTAAATTGAACAATAAAATTGAATGAAAAGTCTTAAAGAGGTGGAACTCAAGGTACTATTTGTTCCTCCTCATTTACTTTTGTGTGTTACTTGGATTTAGCTGTAACAACATTCCGTAAAACACTGCTGCATGTTCAGTAATGCCTCGAACAAAAAAAAAGATGATGATAGGAGATCTCACTACAGCTTCTGCTATTAAGTCTTTGGGAGAGGTGAGAAGAGATTGCTCATTAAATAAGTGTTATAAAGCATTCAGCACTGACAGACTAGTTCAGAAGTAGAAAGTCAAAGGTCAACTGTTCCCACTAGAAAAGTATCCATTGCAGCCAAGCAGTTATTATTGCCTACTGTCACAGCACCCTTCTCAGAAAGGGAGAAGTCCTGGAGAAGCTACAGCAACAAAAACAACAGTGATTAATCAGTACAGCAGTACATCAAGGAGTCAAGATGACAAGGCAATCCAGAGAGCAGTCCTGTGCACAATGAGGAAAGTATCTGGAAGCTGCTTTTACTGTATCCTTGTGCCATTCACTAATGAACACGTATATGTAGACTGAGTTAAAAAAAAAACAGGCTTTGAGTCTGTGTCAGCTGATGAAACAGTTCATAGAAAAATTAGAGCCATTTTAATTCCTTCTTGAAGGTAACAAAAAAAAAAATTCACTTTTCCAACATTTTTATCTGTACTTAGAGTATCTAATGTGCTCTACAACAGAGCATGTTGTAAATATTACTGAAAAGCGGAATCTGACTCATAAATTATTGGCATTTTGTGCCAGACAAGCTTGTACTAATGTTTAAAGAAGCAGATCACCTGGGAGAAATGTGTTCTACAAGTTGAAGGAGAAACTAAGGAGACAATTAATGGGCATTGGCTGTGCAGCACATATTGTTCCCATGTTGTTCAGGACAAAGCTGACTGCCTGCCAATAGATACAGAAGTAATTGTCAGCAAGATTTACAGTGACTTTTTCATTTGCACAGAAAAGTAGAAGGGTTGAAAGAGTTATGTGTTTAGTTGAAGGTCTCTGCTAACAACTGATAGACCATAGCATCCTGCACCGGTGAACAGTAAATACACAAAACACACACTTCACATTTTTCTTGATTCTGGAAGCTGTTCTTCAAGGCAGAAAGCTGAACTGCCTTCTGATCATCAGCAACAGTTTATTTTATTTTACACATCCATTCAGAAAGCCATCCTTTCTGTTGCCAAACTAGGCACCGGGAAAGTTCTAATTCTACCAGTGATGGAAAAAGAGTATTTTTTAGCAAGCTGCACTTTAATGTAATGAAATTAATGGCATGGTCTTTCAGCTTGTGGCAGAACTACTAGCAGCTCCTGAATTGGCCACTCTTGTATGTCAACGTGGCTGGGGTTATTTAATTAGACTTTTAGTGTTTGACTACAATCTGATGATATGTATCTCCGCTCTGCAAAAATATAAAATGGGAAAGTAAACACTCTGAATATCCAGGAAACTGGCAAACACAATCACATAATGGCAGAAGGTGAGAAGCATCTTTGCAGTCTTTAGGAAACCCTGTTGCAAATAATATTACATGAGCATGACTGCATTTATCATTCAAACACAGAAAACAGAAGATAAAAATTACTCTGAAGGAACAAAAATACAGGAATCTTGCAACCTTCTTTCAGGCTGCAAAAGGCATAAACAATTCAGGATCAATATGGAGACCCAGGCAGTCAATTTGCACATGTGTCTAGAAGGTACTGGATTGAAGAAGGATTCATAAGGTCTTTGGTGGCTTTCTGTAATATCTCCAGAACCTTGAGTAAATTCGCTCCTGTATTAGAATATGGAAGGCAATGAGATGCATCATCCCATCAAAGCCAAGGACATCCATTACCAGACTACCTTTTGTAAAAATATCTGTACCTCTTTACTGGTTCCTTCACAGCTCCTCCTGGACAGTCCCACAGCCTTCTCCTCCTGGCAAATCCTCCCACCAGGGCTCACAGGAGGGCAGTGCTTCTGCTTTACTTATTCCCAACTAACACAGCACACAACAAGCTTTAACTGGTTTGTAGCTGCACCCTGGTGGTTAGTGCATGCTTTGTGCTCTGACAGTGCAAACTGTGACACAAGTGGCTCTTTCAGCCTTCTCTGAACAGGGTCTACAGCTCCTGAAGGAGAGTGAAGTTTGTAAATGTGACTCTGAAACAGGCTGGTGCTATCCACACACATTTGTGAAAACATTTCATAAGCCATCTCAGCTGGAAGTAGGCTTAACTCTGTCCTCTAGCAGAGGTGAAGTTCTTTGTCATGACAAGTGTAAGCAGAGCTTAACTTCTGCAGAAATTAGTTGAGCTAATTTAGGGGCAGCTCTAAATTTGCAGGATGAATCCATTAGGAATTGCATTCCCACCAGCATTTAATACCGTGGCAAATTATTCCTCATTAGAGTAATTGCTGTGTGTTTGTCACAGACATACTGCAGGCCAGAATCAACAGGCTGCAGTTCCTCAGCAGTGCCAGATTCAGAAATTATGGCAAATTCTATGTATCAAAGTAAGGGCAGTAAGTGATGATGATACTTAATAAACATGAAAATGGATTTGGAGATATTTAATGACATTTTTCAGTCTTCCACCCTCCCACCTTCGAAAGGAAATGTGAAAATTCTAATATAACCTCACACATTATTTTGATTAGTCATGGGACTAAGGGATCCCAGGGCTAATCCTAGACTCTGAGTGGCTTTTCATATCATCCTTGCATTTTCTGGTGCACTTCATTAAAATGAGTAACAGAAGAAGGAGTAGTTCAAGCTTCAGGTACAAAAGTCAGTAGAACATAAAATTCCTATATGCTTAAGGTAGAAAAGAGCCAAGTCTAGAGTCTTGAGACAAGCCTGACCAGTTCTTCCTCCAGAATTACCATTGTCATGAGGGGTGAGAGAGAAAAGATTAGAGGCAGAAAATACATTTCTTCTCCACAGCAGAGAAAAATTTCCCACTAGCAATGCAAACATCAATTCTTAGTTCAAATCATCAGCACTGATGCTCCATGACTCCACTGCACTCACCTTCCAGAATCTTCCAAGAAGGGTGCCTACTAACTTCCCTCTTTAAGGAGGGATTTCTAAAGATGGGCTTCTTGGAAAACATTAAATGTGTGACTTCTCAATCAATTATCTGTATGATAAATCTGTACAACTTGTCACACATTAGCACACATTATCCCTACTCAGTAATTACTCACTAATTCTACCATTCTACTTTCATTTTCCACACCACACAGTGACCACAGAGATTGACAATAGATAAAAAGATAATGTTAGCCTGAGACCTTCAGGCTAACATTAACTCAAAGATGGGTAACACACTATCTAGCAAGGAAGAAATGGTCTCACGGCAGGGATCCACTATGGGCAAATGCTGATGAAATAAATTTTCAAGAATAACTGTCTTCTCTTTTACACAGGGGGAAAACCCCCAAAAAAAATCAACCAACCAACCAAAAAAAAAAAAAAAAACAAACTAATAAAAATGTTAAGAGGTTTAAAAAACAACTTATGAGGAAAAAGCTGAAGGAACTGGGTCTGTTTTGCCTAGAAAAGAGGAGACTGAAGAGGCACATAACAGTTTTCCTGTTATGTTTTCCTGAAAAAGCGTGGTTTGAGACAGATATGATGAACTGTTCTCTGTGGCTGTGGAGAAAAGGATAAAAAAATAATTTGGAGTAAAGATTTCAGAGCAATGCAGGAAAGGAGGAAAAGAGTTTCAGTCTAGGCAGTCAGAGTGAGCAGTGGACCAAAGCTCCAGTCTATTGGGAAAGACTGTGCAGATTGTTAAGAGCAAACCAGACATGTCATGGAATCCTGCTGTGATACAGGTGGTGGGACATTTTGTGACCCCTTCCAGTCCTACAGCTTTGTGACTACAGATCACCCTCACATTGAATCCAGTGGGTTTCTCTGTCAAATCACTACTTCAAAATCAAAACAGAATGTTGCAAAATCATGATCAGATTAGCCAGTTAGAACTAAATTTTTGTTCCTAACCCTGACTAAATACAGAACAATCACTAAAATAAGCAGGAATTGGACACGTTAAATCTTCATGCTTTACTTCCAGAAGATAGACCACTTGCTGTGTGACAACATAAAGAGAAGTATCCTGGGTGTGCCTGAGTGATAAAATACAATTCTTTGGCACCAACACACCCAACAAGACTGTAAGGCTGGTTAAAATGTTGTAAATCCAAGGTAGCGCAGAAGAAATGAGTAGATTTATAACAGCATAATTGTGACCAGCATAGAAGCCATTGTAATTTTGCTTGGGAAGCAGTATTTAAGCATTCAGTAAAGGTTCTGTTTTCTCCCCTCAAGCTTTTCACATGATTCTCTCACACATGGCTGTTTTTTTTCCATGCTCAGACTTCACTTTTTTTTCACTTAGAGATTTCAGTCAACTTTGAGGATATCAGGGTAAACCATACATCTGGTTGTCCAAGTGTCTTCAGGTTTTATTGTGATGAGTTGTGCCTCAAACCCATTTCCACAAGTGATGGCTACTCAAAAATCCTAGCAGTGCTAGCCTGGAGTGCCTGTAAGAAAGGCAAACATGCTGACCACTAGCTCATCTGTATTATTCTACACATATTCCTAAATTATAGCTGCCTCCAGGACTGTTTTAATCTTGTTGCTGAAATATTCCTACAGCGCATGTCCAATTGGCTGTTGTTTGAACACTGCATGGGCCCCCTCTTTGAAAAGACCCCTTCCAACTCCTCTGTAGTGTGTACCACAAAGTGTTGCCATTCCCTTGAACACACCTGCAACATGAATAAACGCAAAAGACAGAAACTCTTGGGGACATGGTTTAATGGTGAACATGGCAGTGCTGGATTAATGGTTGGACTCAATGATCTTAGAGGTCTTTTCCAACCTAAATGGTACTATGACTCTAAACAAAAAGGGTCCTGATTTCCTGGCTTCTAATATGGCTCTAATGCTCCCCTATCCTCAGCTATTCTCCGAAGGAAGAGTCAGTGGGCTTAGGACAAGACTGGTGAAAAGGCTGTTGAAAACAGGAGTCTAGACCCCAAGGAAATCTGCAGTTGGATGAAGCCTAGGTCATATTTCCTCTGCTAACCTTTGACAACAGTTACCTCAAGCTGTGCTGTTACCAGATCTAAGTAAGTGTGGACTTGTTCTATCCCACCTTTCCATTTGTCCTTTTCACAGAGCTCAGCTGAATGACTTACTTGTTTTACAGATAAGATTTTTTTTTTGGCCATCTGTGATCTTCCTGCTCCTCACCAAAATGAACAATCAAGACCTTCTTTCAGTGTGACTCTGGAAAGCTATGAACAATTACCAAGTCCTTGCATCACCAGCATGCTGCATCTGGAGGTTTCTACACAGATAAATCAAAGCAGGCAGAACATGCGTGTCACCAGCACAGCTGGAGTAAGTTGCCCATACACTCATGCTGCTTACCCTGAAGTCATAAAACCTTAGGGAAGCAGAACCTGCAACATATCATAGGCCCTAGTTCAGACACAAATACTTCCAACTGGGATACACAACTATGCAGGACCTAGAAACTCAGATGAGGGTCTTAAAAATTCAAAGCTATCGAAGCTATCTCAGAGATAAAGAATTGCACTGATTTTTTGAGATTTTTTTTTTCTCCTTTTTTAAGATAAAAATAGTGTGCTCCAACTTTGTGCACATGACCAGTGTAAATTGAATACATAACCATTTCAACATGCAAAAAGTGGGATTTCCATCTGTACTTAGTGCTCAGTTTATCATGTTCTCACTGAAGTCATGGGAGATACCCATTTCAACAAGGCAGGGGTAACAGCAGTTAGGATAAGAGTTCTGGAAAACAACAAAGAGTGGTAGCTTGATTGCTTGGAAAGAAATTCCCTTACTTTCTCAATACAGATTCACTATCTGCCATGTCCTTCCCCCCCAGCCCTATCGTACTGCTCTACTCTGCCCTTATTTTACTTTTCTACCACCTTGCCAGTCATTTTCCTGTGGCATTTAGCCACAGGAGAGTCCCAAATTCCCCTTATAATTCCTAGAGGAACTCAGATACCAGAATAAACAAGGAAAGCATAACTTGCACAATGATGCCAATAGCGGTTTTCAACATGTCACTAAGAATGTTGAAACTGTTTGGGAGGACACTTGGTAATGTATTAACTCTACTGGCAGGCAATGCATTAGGTTTCTAATCATTCTTTAATTTTACATTTATTACTTTTATCATGCTAAATCAGAGAGATTTAATCTTTTAGTTTCAAAGGAGACATTCAACAATTAAAAATATTGCTAATTTTTCATACACATAAAAACTACTAACACTTAGCTCCTTAATCATCAAGAAATGTATTTCACGTGTCACCACTGATCCATCACATAATGGTAACTGTGGCGAAAAAGAATGAAATTGTAAATTTTGTGTGTTCTGCATGCACACTGGTGAACAGCAGAGTTGAGAGTTAGCTAATTTCTTTTCAGATTCATTACATTCAGGTCCAATTAATTTGCAAGGTGCATGGCTTTTGCAAAGAGACAGAGCTCTGTAGAGCTGTTATAAGAATAATCTATTTGCAAAGGATTGGGGTAATGTGTGGACCAGAGCACATGACATTTCACACTCATACAGGAAAGAGTAAAAACATGGTATTTCCAGTCATAGATGCTATGATCATTCCCAGATGGTGTCAGACAATATCTGTGCAGTGATACCAAACAAAAAACTGATCACTCTTCCTTATGTTGAAAAAACAGTAAGGTGTGCACCAAACTAATATCAAATTAATCTCAAATTTCTCCATGTGTTTGTGCAGTCAGATACATACCCTTTATGGACACATGAAAGCAGATATTGGGAAAAGATTGGCAAGAAGGAATTTCTTCCAATTATGAAGTTTCACATTAAAAAATCACAGCCAACTCTGTGGATGTGTCAATGAAAAAGTGGACATGCTCCAGGGAAATGAAAATTTGAATGGACATTCAATAGTGGCTATTCTGGAAGGACCAAGAGAAGAAAAATAATTTTAAGTTACTTAGGATATTATAAGTGGTTTTGTCAGGAAAACACCCTTGTGGCTCTCAGCCTCGCTCATGTAGCAAATCTGGTGCCATTTAGACAATTTTTAGACAAGCAATAAATGTATTGAACATCAGAACTTTGTAAGGAGCATAAACTTAGGAGTTTTTCTCATGTTTGGAAATATTTTATGGCTGGGATTAAAAATGGAAAAATCATTTTTTATGTTGAAACTTTAATTTTTGCAAAAGGAATACTTGTTTTCATAAATGTTGAAACATCATTTTTAATACTCTGTAACAGAGACCCATCAACTCTTGAACTGATGTTTCTCTTTTTAAAAATTAACTTGTAAGTCTGTGTGGGTGACAAAATGGTGTGGAGGTAAAGACCACCTGACTCACATCCACCAGGAAAAGAACTATGGTATGAAGATGCAGCTGGAGAACAGTAAGTTGGAATCTGCCACATAAAGGAGCAAATGCATTCATTTGGGCCAAAGAGCTCTACAAAGCCCTTCTTTTTGTAGGCACACACATCCAGCCTAGATTCCAAAGGCCCCTTAATTTTTGAACAGGCTCTAAAGTGTGTTAAAAGTTCTACAAAGAAGACAAATGTCACCCTTAAGGTTTTATAAGCCTTAAGCACACAATCTGTTACACAGAAATGGACTTTTTTATGCTTGTCTGAAGTAGTTCTCATTCATACTGTACTAAGTATAAAAGTGGCTTCAATAACTTCATATATATTGGTGAGTATGATAAAATTCTTTATCTCTAGGAATGCAGAAATTCATATCAATTTATCATAACTGGGGTTTTGACATCTGACAAAATTTTGGATATTTTCCCAGCTATTCCATTCTGAGTCACATATTTTTCACCAAATTATTCTTCATACACCTTTTTGTTATGTATAGAAGCAGGTAAAAGTGGTCCCAGAGAATGCCACAAAGCACTTACAAGGTTAAGTCCCAATCCTGTAGTCTCCTTGTATTCCCAAGAGAGCCCTGTGGCATTTCTCATGTCTGTCAATGTCCTCCAGTGTTCCTCAAACTACAGGATCAACACCTTGGTCAAAGGAGAGGGTCACGAGCTTTTAACAGATCTGCACTAAAATTTTTATCATATCTTTTATGTCTGTAATGTAAGCACAGTTAAATAACCCATGGCACTGAATGTTTCACTCAACTATCCAGGGGTGAATATTACCATTTATTTGGGGACTTGTCAAAGTATTATTTTCATTACACTAATAAATACTGTAAAAGTCAAAATAAAAAATGTTATAAGTTCTGGAACATGTCTTATCTAAATCTATATGATCTGGAAATATTTAGCAGGGGAGTTCAGTAATACAAAACAGAAACAGAAAGGGTCCTGGGTAAAGCCTTAGGGAAATGCCAAACTATTAATTACACATTAAGCAAATGGTTTTTATTTTTGTATTGAAACAGCAACTATTCAAAGTCTACGTTACAGTACAACAAAAATTATTCTCTGGTAAAACTTGGTGCAGAAGTCTGAGTTATTTTGATCCCTAGAGTCCAAGTGCTTTAAAAGATGAAAAAAATTGCATTGGGTTTTTTTTTTTAAATTAGGAAATAGGAGAGAAAAATTCTGACCCATTAGCACAGAACTTGGCAAACACTAATTATAAATCAAAATTATGTTCTGCGAATACTCTTGCAAGTTTAACTGTACACTTGCAATTTATTTTTATCAGCTAAATTATTTTCCCGAATTGAATTTAATATTAGTAAATATCACAGTTCTGATGAAGACAAAAGGACTGCCCTCATGTGTAAAAGGAGAATGTTCGCCCAATCAAGCCCAACAGTTGTTACATGTGGTTGCTTGCACTGCTGGTCATCCCTCTAAACTAATAATAAATAATGAAAATTATCTGAAAAAGGATCCCCAAATACTTCCCTTTCCAAGGGAACATGCCTTCCCAAGGCATGGCCATAAGCCTTTCACACTCTGTAAACATGGGAAATTTGCTTTTGTGTGCAAAGCCCCCTTCAATACCCAAGTCTTGCTGTATACACTTGTGTGTGTGTTTACACAAAGTCAGAAGCTGCATCATCAAAATGCAGACACTTCCAGGATGGAGAGAGACTCTAATCATTAGAGTATGAATGTTCCTTTGCTCTGGGGAAAAGGTTATGTTTTGGTCAGAACATGAGGGTAAATCCTCTGCTAGTATGCAGAACACCACGGCATCTTTAACGCCTAAGCTGAGCAGACATGACCTCAGTTTTCTAAAGTTTCCTTAATTCCTCAACTCCCACCTGTGAAAGGTCACAAAGAGCAGCTCCAGTGTTACTGAATTTGTGCTTTGCTTTGGATTTTTGGGAGGACCATTTAGGGGTTTAGCATGTTTGGGAGGGTTGTTTTTGTTTTTTTTTCTTCTTTCATTTTCCCAACCTGTTTTCTCCTCAAATTTGCCTGGTCCTCAGTAGCATGAAGTCACATTCTGTGAAAGCCTTGCAGAGTCAGGGAGGAGATGTAATCTGTAATCTGAAACTAGACAGAAAACATCATTCCATTAATCTGTGCTCATCTTGGTCTTTTTCAGCCTTCAATGTCTGAAAGCAGACCAGTAGCTACAAAAGTACAATAAGTAAGCATGGATAATTTGGACAGTATGAAGAGAAACTGTAGAAGCTAGTGTTCAAGTCAGCTGCAAAAATCAAGTGAAAATAAAGAT
This sequence comes from Pseudopodoces humilis, assembly GCF_049639895.1. Classification (NCBI taxonomy): domain Eukaryota; kingdom Metazoa; phylum Chordata; class Aves; order Passeriformes; family Paridae; genus Pseudopodoces; species Pseudopodoces humilis. The sequence continues at coordinate 22,729,395 of NC_142200.1, forward strand.
ACAAATCTGTCTGAGCAAAAAACCTTCTCCACTAACTACAGTCCTTCAGGTATCCTGGTTTGCATGAAAACCTGTGTGTTGAACTCACAATCCAGCATTAAAGGGAGCTCAGGAACCTCTGAATTCAAGAAGAAAGTGGAAGAGAACTGAGGAGAAATTTATAAAAGAGATCCTCAAAGATTCGTGTTTAATGGAAACCCTTCTCCTTCTTCTTATGAGGGTTCCCATCCTATAAAGATGTACCTGTCTCATTGTTGATAGTGATTTCCTTCTCTTAGGTAAGATTAGCAACCTACCTAAGCATATGGGACTCACTGCACTGTCCACAGACTGCTTCACAGAAAATGCCTATGAGGTGTATGACATTCATATGACTAAAAATCAATCAACTTCCTTTTCAAAGGACTGCAATTTTCAGAACAATCCTATGATCCCTCCCCAGTTACATCCTGTGATTCTTAAAATTGCTGCATGTAAAAGAACTGGAAAGCATGAAGTCCTGCTTAGTAGAGAATGCACTGTAATTCATTGACTTGGGCTTGGATGCAAGCTATAGTGACTCAAGTCTTCTATCAGAAATTAACACAGAAGTGATGAACACTGCCTCCAAATGAGCATTCTTATTTGTGTGCATGCGATAGCATTCTTCTTTGTAGCCTCCCAGGAAACCTGAGAAAGGACTTACGTTATCCAACCTCACTTAGTCCTCCCCTCCCACAAGGGTATTGTCCACTTGACTCACTAGTTAAGGTCAACATAACCTGGAGGAAGTTATCACAGTAAAGCCAGATGCATTTGTCTGTGGCAGGAGGAATAGCACAGCACTCTGCAGATGCAAGAGTTTGCTCTGAGGAAACTCACAGACCTGAATCAGGGAGATCTCATAATGTGCCAGGGCCATTTAAAACCCAGAGCTGCTCTGTGTCTACTGACAGAGGGCTACCAATGGAAAATGGAGTGGAAGTCACTGCATAATGGTGGAAAGGAGGGACTGTCCACAGTAATTCATTGTTCCAGTTTAAAAAGTCAAAAATAAGCTTGCCAAAAGATGCTTGATCTTTTTGCACTCTATCTTACATTTATTTTTCTCTGTCTCCTCCTCCCCCAAGTTCCACTGGTTACATCCTTTGCTTATTACTCTAGAGTCATAAAGTCGTAAAAATACCTTTGTTTCAACTATTGACCATTCTTAGATCTCCTAGTCCATAGCTCCTTTAATGAAGTCCTCAGGCAGCATTTCCCTGTATCCTTATCTGAGTTTGGTAATAAAGTGTATCTTAAGCCAACATCCTTTTACAATATATGAAGCAGAGCTGGACAAGCTTTTCATAGCAAATGTTTTATTTAGTAGATTAGGCCTGTTGTTCTCTTTCTGAATTATTATGGAGAAACTTTGACTGTAATTCATCTGGTTGTTATTCACAACTGTTTAAATAACAGTTTCAGTGAACATACTTCAGCTGTTTAGATGTTCTCAAATGACTCACTTCAGTTCTTTCTTTCAGTATTTGTTATATGCTATTTACTCTTTGAGGGCTTTACTTGGTTTTTCCCCACCTGGTGACAACATTACCTAATTCTCACATCACTGGAAGGTTTATGGAGAGATGCAAAATCAAAGAGATTTCATTACACCCTCTTTTCTACTGTTGCCTGTTTCCAACATGTATTTCTTACAAAATTTTGTACAAGTATATAATAACTATCTGTGATGAGGCCTATTTTCCATTAATAGCCTTTCAATAAAAGTAATTAGGTATCCCCATATTAAGGGAAATCATTAAAAGATCTGAGAACTCCATCTAATTGAAATGACAGCTTCAGAAAAATATCCAAGGTTCCACCTAAAAGTAACAAAGTAATGGAATATGAGATTGCATTAGTTCTGTACCTCACTGAGCTCCTTCTTTTGTTGAAATTAGCATTTCTAAATATTTTTGTACAATATTCACTTGACTCTAATGTGATCTAAGTAGCACACATATCTTCAGATTAACCAGTATAAATATATGGTATGTTCCTGCAAGTATAAATCAGAGACAGAATACATGCCACTTAATCTATTTCAAGTTCTTTTGATTGTTATACTTCATAAAATAGTATATCCTGTCTATAATGATTGATCGTGCATCTCCTTTTTTTGCATTTCAAGAGATTCCCAGAAACTCTAAAACTTTTATCTAAACCTCTATTTGCAGTGCAGCAAAACTAGAGTGTACCAAGTCAGGGTTTAGTTCTGCTCTGTATTGTGTATCTCACAGCTCTGAAAATAGAATTTCCACAATGGTTTCCTCCACACATGCAGAAATAAACAAAAGCAACACAAATTTGTTAACAAGAAAATAAACTAAAAGAACTACAATGGACCAAATTCTATCCTGAAGTCAGCAATGGAGCTGCAAGCACTTTTTAAAGGGAGATTGTAGCATCTAAGTTCTCACATTTGAACACAATATCTGGTAAACTTTTTCTAGGAATCAAAGTTTTTTGTTTTAAACACTAATGAACTGTAATTCAGGGAACCAGGTAAAAAATACTTAGAAATCATTTCAGCTGTAGCAAGTATTTGAACCTGTATCCTCTATCACAAGCTTTCACTTACTGTATTACGTGATCATGCGTTTTCCTTTCAATCTGTTAAAGTTATCACCATGAGGGCAATTTCTTCAGATTTCTGCTTAAAATTGTAGCTTTAACATTTACTGCATTTTTGCAATTTATCACTCTTTCTACCCTAGAATAGTACAAGCTCTTCAATTTGCTTAAGCAAATATTGGCAGCAAATCAAAGAAAACACTGTAAGTCCATGGAACACAATTTTAAACTAACTATGGAAAGCATGGCAGGGATAGCCATGATGTGAAATATGTTAGGCACACTAATTTTCCTATGTGGTACATTCTTCCCTGACTATGTGCACACAAAGGAGAAAACATAACCTATGAAATGTTCTATTTACTAGTTCCTGCAATGTCTTCAGAAATACTCTATTAATTTTTTTCCAAGGGTCATTACAGCACTACTTAGAGCTAGGAACCCGACTAATGACATTTATTAATCTTAGTATCATGTTTCTTCAGTATTTCCGTTTCCATTCAGTATCATTCTTCTCTTAGATCTACATTTTCTAGAGCTGTACTACAGCTTTTTATTAAGCTTTCTGATTAGCAGGAACTCCAGCAGGGCACCAGAAAATAGTGCTATAAACGACAATTGGGATACTGCCTGTGAACTTGCCTGGACCTGCATACATCCACCAAAGGATATTTCCAGCAAAGGGTGGCTTGCAACATGCTAGGCACAAGCTGCGTTTAATTCAGCAGCAGTGTGGTCAGGACCTTGTTAAGCTCCCTGTGGAGTTACACTGGATTTATACCAGTATGACTGTGATTAAGATTTAACTGTGACATCTAGCTGTAAAAATTTCCCTCCTTCCAATTTCCAGTGGCTGTAGAGCTCAATCTCCTCAAACACTTATCTTCTTTTACCATTTAAATTGCATGCAGGTACCCCAGAGCATATGAACACATTTAACACTCAAGACTCCAGTGCTGTCCTAAAGGAATTGCCATAAATAATGGAAAACCCATGACCTAAAAAAAACCCCTCAAAATAAACCAAAAAAAACCCAGCAAAACCCAAAACTGTAATAATCCATGATACACATTTTTCATCAGCACTATACGGCCTTGCTGCAGGTGCAGTTTTGCAGATACTGTAATTTTACTTTCAGTCTACTTTCATAATGATTATAAAACACATGATTTCATAAAACTCCATTTTACAATCACAGGAAAACTTTGCTTTCGCAGCTCACCTTTCACTGGCTAGTCTTGGTTTTCCCATGATGGACATACCATGGATATTTGTAAAATAAATAATAGAAGCAAACTTAAAAGTATATTAACAAACTTTCTTCATAATCATACTAGAGCTTCGTGCTTGGGTGGTAGACAAAGGCAACTGCTTACACATTGGTCTCTAAAATAAAGCAAATCATCTCAGGTTTCCTATTAGAGGAAACTCTCCTCCCACCCTTCCCTCCTTGATTTTTGGATAAATGTAGCCTATGATGAAGTCAGCAAGCACCAGTCAAGCCCAGGCTCCTCCTTCACTACTTTGTGAATGTGTTCCCCCTCACCAAGGTATCTGTTGGCCTCTACCACCCTTGTTCCTTCCCTGTTCCTCCCTCTTCCCTGCCCCTCATCCTTTTTCCAAAGCACCAAACAAAAGACCACTGTCCATCATGTGACCCACACAGAGGAGCTGCAGCTAAAAATACTTGATTAAAGTAATGATCTAATGCCATTCTTTACCTCAATCATGGACTACACTGCATTTACTTACGCCATTGCCAATTCCAGTCAAGATTTCTACCATACACTGTGCCAGAGACAACTGGAAAGGCCTCAGAGAAGCCTTGAGTGAAGAAGATGGATGTCTGTTTTAGGGTGGACTTAGTACCCACTGAATGAGCACCTGGTTATGCCTTGAATGTAACTAATATTTAAAACTTGGATTACCTACAAATAAAAATATTATGGAGCTAGATCTCCTCCCAAGTTTATTCCCTAGATAAATGGTAGAAAGAAAAGAGATTAATTAATCCCAACCCACTGAGATAGACATGATCAGCTGCATAGCTGGACTCTAGTGTCGAGCAAAGAAGATTCACAACACCAGGAAACTGTGTGGTTTTGACAATGCAAGAAGAAAGGACTGAATGCCAAAAGCCACACTGCCTGAATTATTGGTGGTGAAACAGAAACCAGCCCCTCCCCACATGTGCTAGGCTTCCCACATGTGCAGCTGGAATCAGAAATCCCAGGAATGGGGCCCAACACCCTCAGCACCAAGGGGACATTTATCTAGAGCTAGCTAACATGAAACATGGGCATCAACAGGGTGTTAGCAGCCTCCTTCCACCCCACAGCTGAAGCTCCTTTCCTTGTGCTGCAGAACACTTCTGACTGAGGTCAAGAGCTCCAGAGTAACTCTTGAAGCCCTTTCAGAAACGAGCTACAGATCATTATGGTGTTTGAAAAGCTGTAGTACAGCGATTCTACCGTCAGTGTCTTATGCAGAAGCCTACTGGATAGGGCACTTGAGCAGTTCACTTCTCTTCCCGAAAGGTTCAAGCTCCCTGCCCTAACCACAAGACACTGCTCCAGGCTCTCAGGTGAAAATCACATAAACACAGCTGTGTATCCTGCTGGGAGACTCACCTGGAAAAACTGGGACTCATATTCTGGTCTCTGCTCTAAGGCCTACAGAGATGTTTTCCTATACATTAATTCTTCAATGCGAAAAAAAAAATCACTCTAAACACTCTGGAAACACACTGGAGAAGTCCCTAACAGCACATCAAAAGCAATTTCATTAATGTAACAACTAAAAAGCATTAAATTGTAGCCACTGAGTCTTGGGGTTTTTTCTGCATCACAAGAGGAATTGAGAACATCTATTCCAAAGAGAAAAAAATCCTTTTCCCAAAATGGGTGGTAAAAATAGTTCTGGATTTTTATTTTCTTTTTTTAGAGCAGAAAAGGGAACTGAGCAGGGATTTTTTCACACCTTCAGTAAGAGCACTAAGCTCTAGGTTTTGGGAATGGAGGGGTCATGAAAAAAGAGACAACCACAACCTGTGAAAGAAACAATGCTTTGATACGTTCCTTTGAGATTTCAGGGATCTTGTCCTGAGAGCTGGGACTGTCCTGTTCCTCTACAAACATGATGTAGATCTTTCCCATTTGGAGACACAAATCTAACTGAAGTGTGAGCCTCAGCTGCAGACATCCTGATTTGTTTATGTTATTAAGACATGCTGACATTTAGCTGACTGAAGGTGATGAGCTATGTAATGCTCACAGTAAGACAATTCACATCAGTGCTCACAGGCAGCCATTGTGTAAAGACAGGGTGGGTGATTTTACACAACAGGAAAATACATACTACCTCATCCTAGCTACCACCAAGTGTTTGGGAGGCTTGTCTAGTTGCCATGTTTCATACAATTGTCCTTGGGATTGCTACTACAGAGACATGTATTATGTTTGCAATTCCCGTTAATCAGAAGAGAGAGATGAGATTAGTTCCAAAAGAGTTATTACTATTTATTTCTCTACTTGCTGCTTTTCTGGGTTATGATTTAGGTGAAATTTCAGTAAATTTGTGTTCTTTTTCCTCCTGCAGACTTTTCCAGACTACTTGCAAAGCCACAGACATCAAGAAGGAAAAAGGAAAGCCATAAAAATAGGTACTCTAGAGAAAATAGAACTATCATCAATAAACAACTGAACAAGAGAAAAATATTAATTCATTTGGAACATGAATATTTATTTTAAAAGTTTCAAAAGAACAGCTTTCTCTCTCCCAGACACAAACAATTTCCAAACTGAAAAACAGGTTTGGAATTGTCATTCATTTTCGGTAGCATTAGACACAGAGCAAGAAGCAGGAGGGTAAAAGCAGGATTGACATAGATCAGAAGCACTTAGAACTTGCTATCTAGAGAAACATCTGCTTTACTTCCATCACAGATTAATGAAACACCTCACTAATGTTGCGCTTTTGTGGAGAGCACGAAGGTCTGTAGGCAGCACGCATATTACATAATGCGCACTACTCCTGTGCGTTGCTTTTGGGCATCACCACCAGAGGCCTTTTAAGACCCTGCAGCCATGGAATTAGCTGTGATACTGCCAGCCAGCTGTGTATCCTCCATGGACTTTAGAACAAGCTATAAAAATAAAAAGAAAAACATACTTTGCCAGCTCTTCGCAAAACAGAGCCAGCACTTTAAAACCAAGTGGGTCCTTTTCTGCCAGGCAAACCTTGAGGTCGACCTCACAGGTCACCATTAGGGATTACGTCAGGGACCAACTGGTTGGGCTCAGGCAGGCTTGGGTTGGTCTGGCACGCTGCATGAAGTGAACAGAAGCCAGACCAAGACAAGAAGTTGAGGGAGTGGGATAGGAGGAAATTAAGAAGACTGTTCCAAAGACTTTTAAATTATGATGCCCGTGTTGTTGCAATACTACTAGAAAACTAAATTGATTTCTCCTTTCCTTAGCCCCCTCCTGCTGTGGCTGTATTTCTTTTAGCTAAGGGCCTCAGCTACTAAAGATGCATTCAGTTTCCATGCTGTCCAAATGCTCGTAATCACAGATTTACAGTAAACTGAGCTATCATGAAAAACAAGGCTGTCATTAGGTGGCTCTTGGCCTTCAAAATTTTCAAGACAACAGAAGTAGTGGGAGATAACAAATGTACCCTAGAGATGGTTAATTTCCAAAAAATTCTGATCAGCTATTTTCTAAAAAGCAGCAGGCTTTAAAGAATTTCTGTTCAGGAACTCAAAAGCTGAGGTACCTTAACTCTACAGTCAGCCTACAGCCACCACTGGAAAAAGAAAAGCTAGCTGTCTTTATAAGATTTTAGTTTACAGTTACATTACTGGAAAGCCAAAGGTTTTCTAAGCACTGTAAAACCACATGGTAAAAGCAAAGCCCATTTTCTGTAGAAACCAGAGGTTCTGTAACTTCACAATCAATCTGTAACATAAGTTGCAAGGATGCAGGTAGATGGAAACAAATTTTATTTAGTACATCAAAGTAAAAATCATCTAAATTTTGCTCATCAGAGCTTCACTTGGCACAGGTTGCCATTATCTCATGCTAGTACTCCAAGAAAGCACTACTTGTTAAGATCTATCACCTTTTCTTGAGTTACTCTGTAGCCATTAAACAGCCCATGGGTGCAATCACAGCTATGTATACTAGCAAGTTCCCTGTACAGCACAAAGAACTATCTTAAATTGAAATGGTAAAGCTTGAGAAGTTTCTTTTGTTTGCTCTTCTCCCCTTAAACACCCAATGTGTCTTTTTAAAGAGTGAGGGTTGTTTTCTGTTTCTTCTTATTCTTCTGAGTTTCTTCTTATTTTACTCATGTAATTCATTGCAGACTTCAGGACAGTAACCTCTGTAGAAATTGCTAGTGGCCCACAGAGCTAGCATAAAATAAAAAGTTACAAGTCTACATAACCTTAATTTTATGGTTATAAGCTATATTTACTGCTATATCATAAGTTTGAAAAGACTGCTAAGTGTTCAGAGTGGGAATTTAGGGAATTTCTCTTAAGTTAGTTTTATGGAGAAATGTGTTGTTAAACTGTAGGAAAGGTTACAATCCTTTGAAGTCCTCCAGAGTTGAATGCCTATTAGGCATTTTCAGGGTATGTATAAAATACCCCAACCACTCCCTCAATATCACTCATTGAAATTCAGATTGAGGACCTTTGCTCTTCTCAAGTCCCTTTGGTTTCAACACTGTAAACTAACCTGAGTGAGAACGTTATCAAGAATCAAGGTGGTAGAATTTGCTCTTTAACTCTTGCTCACCTGGACTTCTTTGACTTGGAATCGTTTCTCACCATAGCACATATGCATGGTGCTCATTTGCAGTGACTGTGCAGCAAAGCTTAGATTTTTATCAGCACCAGAGATGGGAGTGCTCTTAGTACTTCTATCCTGATTTTATCTAATGAGTCTGGGCAGGCTACAATCATATGGGTGATTCAGTTTCTCCACCTGTAAAACTACAATGACTACTTTCAAGCACACTGAATCCTCTTGTGACCTGCCAAAGAACAAATGCTAAACAAGAGAACGTACTGTTGCTGCACACACTTCTCAGCTTCTCCTGCCCTCAATCCCTCACTCTCCTCTGCCACTCAGTTTGCTGGGTGACCACACAATCAGCTGGACTGAACACTGCTTTAGACAAAAACTTAACAGAATGTCTGTGTTATGGAATCAACCTGCTCATGTACATTAAATCAATGTACATTGCCTCCAGAAGGTGGATTGGCACAACTGTTTTGTGACAGAACCAGCCAGAGTGTGGAGACAGGGTCAGAAGACCTGTTTACATAACAGGTACTGCCCTGTCTGCCCCTGAATGTGTTCCTGATGTGTCATGTAGGGGGATGCAGGGCTCAGGCAAGATGGCAGGGAAGAGAGAAGCCTGCATTGAAGGCTATGCGCTGCTCCAGGTACCCTGTAGCTTCTTGGTGTGACACACAGCATGTCACAGTCTTTTGAAAAATCACCTTTCTTATCTCCATTATTTTAAATTATGCCTGTTATCCACATCTACTGCAAATGTTGAAGTTTCTCTCTTCTTGTTGCTCACATCATTATCATTATCATTTTAATGCTGTATTTATTTTTTATAAGAAACAGTTTATTATTTTTACAGAATGTCAAGAGGATCTGAACCTGAAACAAGTCTTTCCAATTCAGCCTACAGTGTCATCTAAAACATGAAAATAAACTGTATGATAGAGAAGCTGAGGAACAAATGTTTTCTGGCATATGCTTTCTCTTTCAGGCATTAGGGTTTGTTAGAGTGCAAGGAAAAATTCATTTTATCTTCCAGCTACAGATTGCTAACAGCATCTTTTAGTTTTACAACTGATGATCTACTCTTCCAGTGAAGGTCATGAAAATAAATTTTAGACCAGCCAAACAATGCCTTGAAGTTCAGTTTACCTTCTGCCAGATTTCTGGAAAATGGTAATGTCATTCTGCAATGCCCTCTGCTGGGAGACACAGAAGCTGGAAGGAGAGCTACCAGTTCCTCGTCCTCCAGCAAGGAACAGATACTTGCAATGAGATGGACTGGATTTTCACTTTCTGTATGAAATCCTGACCCTGCTCAAATCAGTGAGGTCCTAGCTTCTCATTTTCACTTCACCCTTAAACATTCTTCCTTTTGAAAACTGCACTAGGAAAAAACCTGTTCATTTCAAGCCCAAATGAAAACCTTATAACTCACAGATATGAAGATCTCTTTTTTTGCATTTGAGCTTCTAGAAGGAGGTTTTATGAAGAAGCTTTCATCTGAAAAAGACTTGTTCTTCTTGCCATTCTTTTAAGTCTTTCAACTGTAAAAGCCTTCAAAATCACACATGCAAAGGGCATTCACATTACACAGGTGTGATTCTGCCTAACATATTTTCACTGATCAGGATTCTTGTACTGAGAAAAGGAAGCTGTGCAGTGAAACAAAGTGCACTGCTATGCAGTGAAACAAAAGAGTGTATCTGGAACCCGGTGTGTGACAACACCAGCCCTGTCAGCTACCACATCTGTCTCCCTCTGAGATGCAGTATCCTGAGGCCTCAGGAAGAAAAATCTGAATCAGCCCCACCAAGGATATTAGCGTGGAGTTCACACAAACAGTACCTTCACTCCCACATGCACACTCACACCATGCCCCTGTGGCTTACAGGATAGTTTTTCCTAGGTCACAACTGTTCTGGAGAATCACCCCTGAAAAATATTTTCCAGCCTTGGCAAGGGTGATGGAACACCATCTCTGCTTTGGTTTCAGCTCCCTCAGCTAGGCTGGTTTTACATGGTGTTTGTCTCTCAGCACAGCTGTGCAATGGGCAGCAAGCAGGAAGGATTTTTCCACAGTAGTCCCCAGTCCTCTATGCAGGATGCTTTCTCCTTCCTACTCACATTCTCACAGCCTAGGTCCTTCCTGGCAGGCCATTTATCTTGTATTTACTACTTATTATTTCTATCTGTTAAATGGAAACATTTTTACCTTATGATATGTTCTCTGCACTGACTTGCTTCATCACCACGTGCCTCCCTCTGCTCCACTTTACAGGGACTGACACCCTTGGTGCCAAAGAATGCAGGTGCAGTAAAGCTGCACAGTGCCTGGCAGCACCATTTTTATTCGAAGTTACACATAATTATCATTGATTTGGAAGTGTTACCTCCTTGCTACACAGCCTTACAAGCTGACAGTTTTTTTTCCCAGAAACTACTTTCCAATGTTTGTTATGCCCTCATGGAGATTGAAATGTCATGGTTTTAAGAAGCTTTGAGGATTATGCCATGTTCATTAAAAGGCCCCCAGACAAGCATATTTTTTTTTTTTTTTGTATACTGTCCTGAAATATCTTCTGCTTCTCTTTGTAAGCCCCATGTCATACTCACTTGAAAATGAGCATGTATGTTTACAAACATCCAAAAGTAAGTTTACCCCTCACAGCAAGGACTAAGATTGTCAATTTGGACACTTGTTCTCAGGAACAGTTTTCTTTACAAGAGAACTGTGTAGCCCAGGCAACACAGCAGGTGGTGGCTGCTCACATACCCTAACCTTGAAATTATTAATTGAGAGGAAGGCTGGAAGTAACTGGAAGTTGTTCCAGTCCTCATGCCCCTCATGGTAAGGCAGCTGTGCCAGCAAACTGAACTAAGAATCCACCCTCTGAGCTGGCACCTTTGATGGAAGGATTGACAGTGAAGTCCAAGTCTGGGATAGAATCCAGCTTAAACTGTCCTTTGTTGTCACTCAATATCACAAACCAGTGTTATATGAGGAATCTTGCACACACTGTTAGTTTTGCTGCCAAGAGGTCTTTCAAGAAGTTGTCTCCCAATCTGGTATCTTCAGTAGAAAAATTTCATTCACAGAAATGTTTGCTAGTGATTAAAATTATGGCAAAAAAAATCTAGATTTAGAATCTGAATTTTCTCATGTTGATGCACTGTACTACTAATAAGAAATAAGCGGTGTCACTTAAAATGATGTTATACTGGATTGTGATTAGGAACAGGGTTAGAGTAATATCCTGTAACTGGGAGCAAGGAATTGTACAGTTCTACATATGCTGTAGGTGGCAGTTCCTTGGAGAGAGGCAGTCACTGCATTCCCTCCATCCCAACTTCGGGGGCAAGAGACTGCAAGGCAGAAAGGTTTGCAGCATGTAATCACTGTATCAAAACGAGTGCCTCCCTGCAATCATTTCCCTCTTGTCTGGCAATGGGTAGCATGTGGAAATGACTTTGGTGTTACCTGGCTCTGCTAACCTCTTACCATTACCAGTGCCCCGTAGAGTTCATTGTTAAGAGAAGAGGACTGAGAAGAGTTCTGGTCAACCTCAATTTAGGCTCAATTTGGTTCCCAGAGAAAACAGAAGAGGGAAATTAACATCCTGCCCTAGAAAGTTTTTTTTGTCTTCATCACTGTTGTGGCAAAATCCAGTTTAACAGCACCACTGAGAAAGCTTTCAGTACCTTGAGGATTAGAGAACATTGTGGCTTGTGCCCAGGACAGCCTTCCAGATTTCTGTCCTCTCTTCCTAAGGATATATTGATATCCTTATATATCAGTATATTAAAAGGAAAAAAAAAAAAGGAGCCATCATCATCAAAGTGGTCATTCTGTACTTTTCCAGCCCTCAGCAATCAGTAACCTTTCCACTTGCACCCAAGCAGTCAGTAGGAGACATGATTTGGACAAGCCACTTCACTGATTTACTAAGAGAGGCCAAATTCAGAGCATGACCTCAACTCCTTTCTCCTGGCCACAACTTAGCTGAAGGCCCAGTATGTCAGATTCACCTCAGTGTGATTCCAGGGACTAGTCTGGAACCAATTTGAC